>NW_024802943.1:226963-228148 GCF_019175285.1 Sceloporus undulatus
TAGTTTATTTATATACCGCTATTCCAAGGATCATAGCGGTGAACAGCAATAATAACAATACAACAGTAAAAACATTGTAAATCACAAAATACAACCCCCCATACAACATCATATACTAAAAACAGATAAAATCCATATAAAAACATCCCCATACAAGTGGCAGAATAGATGACATACACCAATTGCATAGCCAGTGGGGAAAGTATGGTCAGCAGGCTCATGGGGGAAATGCCTGGCGGAATAAAAAAGTCTTTAGATCTCTCTTAAAACCGTCAAGGGAGGTGACTGCATGGAGCTCACAAAGGAGAGAGTTCCAGAGCTGAGGGGCCGAAACTGAAAATGCCCTCCGAGACATAATATACCTAGTGTCTGGAACTCTTAAGAGATGTTTCCCTCCCGATCTGAGAGTGCGGGGCGGATTGTATGGGGAGAGGCGGTCCTCCAAGTACCCTGGGCCCAAGCCATTTAGGGCTTTATAGGTGATAACCAACACCTTGTATTCGGCCCGGAAGCAAATAGGCAGCCAATGGAGATCTTTTAAAACTGGTGTTATATGGCTGGCTCTGGAGCATCCAGTAACCAGCCTAGCAGCCACGTTCTTCACCAATTGAAGCTTCCGGGTTTGGTACAAGGGTTGCACCATGTAAAGCGCAATACAGAAATCTAAACGAGAGGTTACCAGAGCGTGTACAATGGTTTCAAGGTCCCCCCGGTCTAGGAAGGGTCGCAGTTGGCATATCAGCCGAAGCTGATAACAGGTGCTTCTGACTGTCGCATCCACCTGAGATGTAAGGTGGAGCGACGAGTCAAGGAGCACCCCCAAACTGCGAACTGAGTCCTTCACAGGGAGCGTGACCCCATTCAGGACAGGTGGAAAAATTTCCTTACCCGGGCCAGGAGAGCCTATCACCAGTACTTCCGTTTTCTCTGGATTCAGGCAGAGTCTGTTTTCCCTCATCCAGCCCATTACCGACTCCAAGCAGGCATTTAGAGGAGAGATGCCATCCTTAGTTACTGCATCAGTCGGAGACATAGAGAAGACTATTTGGGTGTCATCAGCATACTGATAACACCGCGCCCCATGTCTCCGGATGATCTCTCCCAGCGGCTTCATGTAAATGTTAAATAGCATAGGGGATAAAATCGCTCCCTGAGGGACCCCTGATGTTAGGGCCCTCTTGTCAG
>NW_024802943.1:228158-256450 GCF_019175285.1 Sceloporus undulatus
AGCGACAGTCCCCCAGCTCCACCATCTGGAACCGACCCGAGAGGTAGGAACGGAACCACTGCAGAGCAGAGCCCCCGATACCCAGCTCCCCCAGGCGCTCCAGAAGGATACCATGGTCAATGATATCGAAGGCCGCGGAGATGTCCAAGAGCACTAACAGGGACACGCTCCCCCTGTCCATGTCCAGATGGAGATCATCAACTAAGGCGACCATGGCAGTCTCAACTCCATAGCCCGCCCGAAAGCCGGTTTGAAATGGATCCAGATAATCCGCTTCATCCAAGATCCCCTGAAGCTGGAGGGCAACCGCCCTCTCGATCACCTTTCCTAGAAATGGCAGCAACAAGACAGGCCGATAATTGTTCCGAATTAGGGGGTCAAGGGAGGGCTTTTTCAACAATGGTTTTACGATGGCCGTCTTCAATGTAGATGGAAACTGCCCAGCCTGAGAGATGAATTAATAATGCGGTGCAACATATTCGTTACTACCGCTCCCCCTTGCGCTGCCAGCCATGAAGGACATGGATCGAGGGAGCAAGTCGTCCTCCTAACACTTCGAAGAATCTTGTCCACATCCTCGGTATTTACAGACTCAAACTGATCCAGTCTAAACAAGTTCACGGAAGCTCTGGACACCTCTACTCTAGACTCTGAATTAATACTGGCGTCGAGATCAGCACTTATCCGAGAGATTTTATCTGCGAAGAAGTTGTTAAACTCATCACAGCAGACCTTGGAAGACTCCAAGATAGGGTTCGGGGGGGGGTGGCAGTTGGGTAAGCTCCCTCACCACCCTGAACAGCTCTGCTGGACGCGACTCCGCGGACGCGATACGCGCAGAAAAGAACAAATTCTTCGCTGCGCTTATCGCCACCCCATAGTCATCCCAAAGGGAGTCCAGGAGTGTCTTGTCGGGTAAATCCTGATGTCTTCGCCATTTGTGCTCTAGTCGTCGCAGAACCCGCTTCCTCGCCCGGAGATCTTCCGTGAACCAAGGCTCTTTTTTTGGAAGCAGGCCTGAGAGGACGCTTGGGAGTGATAGTGAGAGATCCGTATCCCAGATGTTAGTCAGGGCATCAACAGAATCGCCATCAGTTCCAACCATATACCCCTCTAGGGCTTCTTGGAACCTTTTGGGTTCCATCAGCCTTCGAGGGTGGACCATCCTAATAGGTCCGTCACCCCCGGGGGGGATCCGGGTAGAAGCCTTGATACTAGCCTCGACCAGGAAATGGTCCGTCCATGACAAGGGAGAGACACCAGTGACCTCTACCCACGGAATCTCCATATCCGTACAGAAGATAACATCGAGTGTATTACCTGCCGAATGCGTAGGCCCTGAGACCAATTGGGATAGACCCATGGCTGTCATGGTAGCCATGAACTCCCGAGCTGCCCCTGTTGGACTCTGGCTGGCCTCAAAAGGGATGTTGAGGTCCCCCAGGACAAGAAGCCTAGGGGACTGCAGCACCAGTTCCGAGACCAGCTGTGACAGCTCGGCTAGGGAGTCCGTTAGCGTACGGGGTGGCCTGTAGACCAACAGAATCCCCAGACTATCCCTGGCCTTCAGGGTCAGGTAAATATACTCAATGTACTCAGTCTGCCGTAAATGGTTCCTGGTCAAGGAGAAGGTGTTTTTATAGATCAAGGCAACACCCCCCCCCCCGGCCCACCTAACCTACACTGGTCCTTAACTGAGTACCCGGCTGGGAGGGCCTGAGCCCACACCACTTCGCTTTCAGGCCCAAGCCAGGTCTCAATAATGCATGCCAGGTCTATGTGAAAAGTGTCTATTATTTTCTGTGTTATTTGTGGTCCATATCCAAGTAATCCATGGCATACTCATTACTTTCTTAGGAACATGGAAATACAGAAAGCTGACAAACACTGTATCCAGCTATTACCCTTCTAGGAGCTTGACCAGATGAGCAGGATAGTACAGACTTACCCCTGGTTCCCCGGATAGTCTCCAGGCTGGTGTGGCAATCGTTGGGAGTTTACATGTATGCATGCCACTGCATCATGAAGCTCCTGCCACTGCACTCCTCTTACCTGCTGGTGTCTTCTCTGTCATGGCCCACAAGGTTGGAAATCAGCATCTGGCTACACCTACATGGCCAGACACTCCTATCTGACATCATAGCTAAAGGGGGATTCAAAGAAGATGAGAAAGTGATGGCAAATAAGGGCCATTTGGAGCTGCATGGTGTGCTGAGTGTTACTACAGAGATTTGAAGAAACTATGCAGCAAACAGATAGACTTTTTGATCCATGATAAGGCTCTGTTGGGCAGGATCAGTCCAGGACTGTCAGATCAGCATCTGGATTAGCCAGTCCTGGCCTGAGGCTATTGGCCTGCATCATCTGTACAGGACAATGCAAGCCAAGGGGGAACAAAGTTTTTTGGCTCATGCATATGGGCCCGAGATGAGTAGTTTTATATACCAGCCTGCCCTCTAAATGTTCTGTAATATAACTCACTAGCTGGTATTGTCATACTGGCTGTAGTTAATGAGAATTGTGGATTAATGTAAAAGGAGTGTGGTAGATTGTGCAGGAATGGGCTACACGATCAGTGATTCTACAAGATTTTAATACAAGAGTCATTTTTCAAGATCTGCCAGGAGATGTTAGCATTTGACCTGGAATCTCAAAGATGCCAACTATGAGTTCTACAGCTGAGCTGCAGCTGTTCTTGTGACTGCCATGCATTGACTCCACTTTCGAACACAATTAAATTATTAGCATTATTCAATAAGATAAGAAGGGTTTCTGCAGGACCATAGCAAGAAATCACCAAGTTCACCATTCTCATTCCATCAGCTGTCAAACAAGTGGCACTCTGAAGATCATGAACAGAGTATGAACACCAGAGTCCTCTCCGGTTGCATGTCTTGTATAAATTAATTCCATTTATTTTATTTTTATTTATCTTAAAAACGTGTATAGATCCTTCTTCTATTAGAATGATATTTAAATGTCTTATCCATGTGCCTACCTCTTCCAAAACGAAACTTATGTCTCTAGCAGAAACAAAGACCTCTGACTATTTTGTCCTCACATGCAAGGATAAATAATTTCCATACGAAATACCCAGGTTACGAAATTTTCGGGATACGAAAAAATCCCATAGGGAATCATTGTTCCAGGTTACGAATGTTTTTTCGGGTTACGAAAAAACTTTTGGTGCTTTTTTCGGCTTTTTCGCACGGAATCGCGGCTTTTCCCCATTAGCGCCTATGGCAATTCGGCTTACGAAGGCTTTTCGGGTTACAAAAGCGGCCGCGGAACGAATTAATTTCGTAACCCGAGGCACCACTGTATTTTGTTGCAGTCACATATTCTAAGTAATTGTAGAGAACTATGGCCTGGTACATACCTCCCCATCAGGGCGGGCTGGAGGCGTCCAGTTTTCCCTGGAGGAACGTCGCAACAGCCAAACTGTGTTACGTCCCTCCGCCCAAAAAAGAACCCGAAAAACTGGGTTCTTTTTCTGATGCCGTGTGGATGTCAGGAGTGCGCCATTGGTGCAGTCATGATGTAAGTGAAGTATAACTACATCTGTACGGTGTGCATTGCTTACATCATCATGGCAGCTCCTGTGTGGATGGGATGCCACCATGATGCCACGGCTGTCATGTGTTAGGGTTCCAGAGCATGTGGATGCTGCACACTCCAAAACCCTAGTATCGGCGGTGGCACAACGCTTTTGGCCCACCTGTCCCAGGACTTTATGTGTTTTTTTCTATGCAAAAAAGTAGTTTGTTTGCACAAAATATGAAAGGTTGTACAGAAAAACTATATGTATTTCTGCACAGAATCAACCAGAACACTTATGGGATGTGTGAATACTGGGGGGGAAATGTGTGAAAGTCTCAAGGCTGTGTTATTCTTCCTGACAGTGATTCCCAGACTGTCCTATGTTTTGCAGCATTCTCACCTCTCCTTTTACTACCCAACTCTTTTGCATAGGGGTGAGGAAGTTATGGCCTTCCACATATTTTTGAACAACCAGTTCCCATCATCTGGTGTGAGAACTGACTCACAGCAACATCTGATGGGACACAGATTCTCCACCACCCTAATGCATTCTCTTTTTTCTCATGAGCTGAATTTCCTACTTCCTCTTTATGTTGTTTGAGGGAGCCTAAAATTCTCATGCCCTAAGCAAGCTTACAAGTGTTTGTCCTGTACAGCTATCCTAGGAAATGCAACTTTTGCCATGCACTAAATGATATACTGTATCAGCAGACTGGGCATCCCCAAACTATATAATTTGATATAGTATGCCATGTCCTAGAGATTTCCTCTCCAAATCTTTGCATTCCAAATGGAGGCTAGGTAACCATAAATGGAAGAAAGTGTGTCATGAACTTGAAGACTTTCTGGCTTGCAGTCTATGAATCAAAGATATGCAAGAAGGACCACTCAGTGCAGACCCTGAGAAGTCAATCACGCTTTGAATACTTTCAGTGAAATAGTTTATAGCTTAAGCAAAATTTGAATAAACTCATCCTTCTCAGGAATGTGCACCAGATTCTGGAACAACTTCTGACACTCTTTGCCTCACTGAAGACCACACCATGATTAATGTGTTCATGATGAAAAGCATTGGGACTGAAAATGATTTGCAGCTCAATCATTAAAACAGCATAAATCATAGTAATTGATTGGTTAATTAATTATAACTATAATCTGGGTGTCAAATGTTTGCAGAGGAATTCATTGGCCATTTAACATTTTTAAGACATTCTTAACTGGTTTAACATGTTTATCAAATATGCCAGTATGGTCTTATATGATGCCTCCCCTTCAACTATGTGGAAATTTTGTTGTAGAAGGAGTTCTAACTAATTACTGCAAGTGTAAGTTATGTGTGTGCTTCAGCCACAATTAACAACCTCAGCCTGAATTCCTGTATCATGAAAGGTAGCAGAAATGTTCTTCAGGTGGAAATTAGTTACACTATCCAGGTCTCACTGTTTAGCTCAGTGATTTTCAAACTCTGGCCTTCCAGGTGTTTTGGATGTCACCTCCCAGAATTCCAGATAATTAGCCAGGACAGCTGAGGCTTCTGAGAGCTCAAGTCCACAACACTTGGAGAACCAGAGTTTGGGAATCACTGGTTTAACTGCTGCAGCCCACACTCCATGGTGATTTAGTGGTTGGTAGAGAGAAAGACAGATTGGAAAAGTGTTGTGCTATGTCCCCGTAGCCAAACACAGAATGATTGCATCATCTGCTAGATCTGCCATAGTCATCCAGAGGTCTCAACAGATGGAGTCATTGGCACGTTACAGACTGCCCAAAATGGGCGGTCTCGCGCCGCTGCAGATTGCTCCGCAAGGGAGCTCCAGCAGCCAATCTGCGCGGCTCCCTCGCTGAGCAAAAAGAAGCCCCAAAATGGCGCTTCTTCCTGTGCCCTGGAAGAGCCACTGCAAGGCGCGAGGCGCGCACTCGCAGTGCCACTTCCGGTGTGTGATGTCCGGACGCTGTGCATCTGCAACATTAAAATGGCAGTGCCCATCTGTATACGGCACCGCCATTTTGACGTAGTCGTTACGCACGAGGGGCAAGGCGCGTCAGGAAGCACTGCCCCTTGCGCGTAATGACGGCGCCCAATAGGGCCCATCCGGAATGCGCCTATGTTTGTTATCTGACTATGGGGACATAGCCAGACATTTATCTGATTCCTCTCGGTTTCTATCAGCTTCTGAATAGCCAGGAAGTTGGGGCTGTGGCATATAAACTGTGAGTCAGCAGGGTCATTTAGAGAGAGGAAGAGAATTCTAACCGCCACAATAACCCAAAGAAATCATATGCACTCTCATGTTGGACTTATGCTTGCATTTGCCATTATCCATATTTATAGCAGCCACACATAGTGTCCCTCTATAGTTTTATTCCTCCATAAAATCTAGTTCTTTAATTCTAATCTCTTAACACTTAATTCTCCCCATGAGTTTGGATTTTTCTGTCTCTGTCTCTGTCTCTGTCTCTGTCTCTCTCTCTCTCTCTCTATCTATCTATCTATATATATATATATATACACATACATACACACACACACACAAACACACACACACAGTGCCAAAGAAATGCCAAAAAGCTGCTGCCACCACAGCAAGGGTGGCTTTTTGCCAACTCTGAAAGGAGTAGCAAAGCACTGGATCAGAGCACAGCATGCAGATACTACAGCCCTGGTCTGGTGCTCATTCTGGAGTGTCACCAAGTGGCTGTTTATGCAGCACCCCACTGTGCTGCCCACTGCTACTGCCACTGCTGTGAGACATTCCCTCTGAAGGGAGAAACAAGGCACCTAGCATCGATCATATGCCAGGGTGCCTCTTTATGACCTCAGCAGCACTGGTGTCAGGCAGCACCAGTGGGACACTGTGTAAATAGCCACTCAGAGTTCCTCCAGTGTGCTCCAGACTTTCAGGGAAAATCTGGAACAAGAGGTATTTTTAAAAATTCTGATTTAATGCAAGGATGGTCCAGATTCACTACAAAACTGCCCTCATGTCATGAAGACAGTCTGCAATCTGAATCAAGCCTTTGGCTCTGCATCTGAAGACAGGAAGACATGAGTGTAAGGGGAAACCAAGTCATTTAGCCAATGTAAACATATCCCCTGTTAGAAATTTTGAGAATTTTATATTTGGGCCAATCTTTAGGGCTTTCGGGTCAGCTGCAATACCTTTCATAAAATCTCAGAGCCAAAATGTGAGGCCATGAGGTACATCCTTATGATGTGTACATCCTGGTGGTGTTGCAAAGGTGGCCAAAACATGATTTGTTCCAGCAGTTGTGAGTTTAGAGGGTCAGGGAGGGCTATTTAGAATACTCTTCTAGAGATCTTTAGTGTCTGCAGAGCCTAGGATTCTATAGGAAGTGCCATGTCAATTAAAGCTGGTTCATAGTGTTATAACTGTACAGTGTGAAAGAGCCCTGAAGAAGGACAATTCCCTGAAACTTCAGCTGCTACCTGGAGATCTGTTAAATTTACACAATCTCTGACAAGTGATTCTCAAGGCCCAGAAGGCTTCCAGAGAACTGGAGCATGTCCCTTGCCCAAATAGATTTTTGTTTGAATTGGTTCAACCAAGGGTGGGGGAGCAGTCATCTGTTACAGTAGTCATCTTCTGATCATGTTGGGGTGAAAGCAAAGAAAGGAGAAGGCCCCTTTCAAAGTGACAGCCAAAAACGCAAAAAGACTATTGAAGTTTTCTTGCACAAGATGAGAAACTAGCAATTTGATTAGGGAGCAGGAGTACCAAAGCTCCATTGTGATATACCCATCCCTATCTCTTTTCTCCTCCACCCCCACTGCCTCTCCCCTTCTTATTTTCACCTCAACTGTCAGCTGTTTTGAAAATGGGCTGGCAGTCATGGAGAGGGAGAGTATCCAGTTCAGTCTGGTTCCTGGCTCAGGGAAACATTTTATTGGATTTGTTACTCTTTGATGCTGATTAAGCCCATGGGGTAGAAAAAGCAAAAGAGAGGAGGAGGTGGGGGGAAGGGAACATTGCAGTTTCCCTGTGGCTGCAATGTTTTTAATTTATTATTAACCATCTCTCATGTGTTATCTGACAGGATGTGAGAGGAAAGCAGAGCCTGTGTTTCTCATTTTTCCAAGGGCAGATAGCGTTGTCGCAGCTCTTCACCAAAATCAAAGTCCATACATCATCTCAGGAGTTAACTTTGTAGCTGCTAATTTATAACAAATAGATTATTACAGAATTAGTTCCATAGGACTTGGAGGGTCAAATGGTTACAAAGCCAGGATTACACAATGGAAACTTTAATAATAGCCTGGGAGCTTGGGGTTGAATCCAAATCGGGGAGTTGAACGAATTAAATGGAATG
Organism: Sceloporus undulatus; assembly: GCF_019175285.1. Taxonomy (NCBI): domain Eukaryota; kingdom Metazoa; phylum Chordata; class Lepidosauria; order Squamata; family Phrynosomatidae; genus Sceloporus; species Sceloporus undulatus. Next base: position 236,028 of record NW_024802943.1, read on the forward strand.
TTACAAAAGAGCCCGTGGAATCACCCCCTTCATCTTCCAATTAGATTGTCTCTCTGTGAACTGCTCAACAGCTTTAAAGCCAAATGCATCTGATTTTAACTACCATGTTGGATTTCGGAGTTCTGAATGCTGAATGTTAAAAACAAAAATAATGACCTCAGAGGATTTACTTAAATTCAATCTGGACAATGAAGAAATAGAAATAGTCAAAGGTTCCCCACACCTTGGATCCATCATTGACTAGAATGGAGATTGCAGTCAAGAAATCAAAAGAAGATTAGGACTGGGAAGTACAGCTATGAAAAACTAGACAAAATCTAGGCACAGTACAGACTGCCAAAAAGCAGCGTACCACCATGTACACATTCCCTAACCCTAATACATGCCGGTGGTGGCATAATGGCGGAGCCCTGTGTACATGGGCACCACCATTATGACATCACGGCCATGTCATGTCCAAACGGCATGGCGCAGGCATGACATCTTCACGCCATTAGGGCAGCCTGCGCATGGCGTGCAAAGGAGCTCCAAAACGGAGCTCCTTCTGTGGGTGCGCCTCTTTCCTGCAGCCACCAAACGGCTGCAGGAACAACGCCAGGGAGAAAGGGGCCAAGCAGCCCCTGTCTCCCCTGTTCTGGCTCCCAGGGTGTCCTGGGGCATGAAGCCCCAAGGGCACCCCTTTTCCAGGCCACGGGCAAGCGGCATTTTTCCGGTTCTCCGTGGCCTGGAGAAGCGCTGGGTTGGGGACTCTGGGCTGCCGGTATGGCTGCCCTGGCCCCAATCCTCCGGGGAAGAAAATGAAAGTTTGCTATTTTGTTAGTAGTGGATCAGCTCAAGTGGCTTGGGCCTGAGTTACATGCAGGAATGCCTCCAGTTCTGGGCACCACAATTTAAAAAGGATGTTGAGAAACTGGAGCATGTCCAAAGGAGGATGACTAAAATGGTGAAGGGTCTAGAAACCATGCCTTATGAGGCACGCGTTAGGCAGCTGGGGATGTTTAGCCTTGAGAAGAGAAGGTTAAGAGGTGATATAATAACCCTGTTTAAATACTTGAAGGGATGTCATAATGAGGAGGAAGCAAGCTTCTTTTCTGCTGCTCCAAAGTCTAGGACCCGGAGCAATGGATGCAAGCTACAGGAAAAGAGATTCCACCTCAACATTAGGAGGAACTTCCTGACAGTAAAGGCTGTTCAACAGTGGAACAAACTCCCACGGAGTGTAGTGGAATCTCCTTCCTTGGAGGTTTTTAAACAGAGGCTGGGTGGCCATCTGTCGGGGATGCTTTGATTGAGATTTCCTGCATGGCAGGGGTTTGGACTGGATGGCCCTTGCAGTCTCTTCCAACTCTATGATTCTATGGTTCTATGATTCTATGTACTATTTGTAATATGTAATATGTAGTATGATATGTAATATGTAATATTATGACTTAATTATTTGGACTATATAATATGATTAAAATATCTATTGCATTTGTATGCTGCCTCGGCTTCCACATAATATGAATTACACAAATAAGTGGTGGTGGCAGGCAGGCCAAGTGTCACACAGAGCACTATCTTGCAAAAAATAGGGAATGCACATAGACTTACTGTAGGAGTGATGCTTAGGAAGGGGGCAGAAAGTGTTGTTACACATATCCAACATTCATTGCTTGAGATAACTGCCTCATTCTGAATAACAGTATGACCTGCCCTAAATATCACCCATAGCACTTATTCACCTTATATAGAGTCTAAAATACATCTGACATTGAGGTAGATAGTTTGTCTGCATGGTTGCTGTTGTTTTTAATATCTGGTACTTGTGCAAATTCTGCACATGTATATGTATCTTTTCTTCTGTCTACCTGTCCATCTACCTGTTCTTGTTGCTACATCTGATGCTGATGCTGCTATAGTTAATTATAGAAAGTACCACACAGGAAAATTCTATCTTCTAGTTTCTTCATGTTCTCATTCCCTATCCATTCAGTTCAGTATAATTTATGAGATCCCTTCAAATGTGGGGGAAAGGGTGCATGTGTGTTACAAGGTATTGTACAAATGAAAATATGCTACCACTCATATTTCTTAATTCCTTTGAACAATGGCATGAACCCAACCTTGGTCTTTAGTCATATTCCTTTAAAACAATTCCATATCTTTTTGGACAAAACCCGTTACCCCACAGCTTGGACTTTTTAATCTTAGTGCTAAAAATAAATTGTTTGTAAATTGTTTTATAAATTATGTATCAGAAGAGACCTCATAATCTAACAATTTCTACCACCGTACTCTATAAACGTTGAATGCATTTCTTTTATTTTTAATGCATGGAGAGGAAAGATGGGGAAGTGGTTTTCTTTCTTTCTTTCTTTCTTTCTTTCTTTCTTTCTTTCTTTCTTTCTCTTTTTTTCTTTGTAACATAAGATATCCCATGGTTTAAGCTGGGGAAAAGACTAGCTTTTCTGAAATGTTTGGGACTCATTGTGCATGCATTAGGAGGATCCATAAATGGAGTGCATAACGGCTGTGCCTCATTATTAGTGCAACAGTCAGTAACCAGGTGATTATTGGTGTCACATGTTTTGCTAAACAATAGCTGGACTGCCACCTCTCATCACTGGGATTAAACAGACCCTGGGTTGACAAACTGTGCTGGAGAAAAGTCATTTTACAAGAGAGGCATTCCTGTCCTTGTGAAGATTTCATTTGTTATTCATTATAATAGTGTGGATCCTAATGAATTCATTTGGTATTCATGTGGATGTCATATGGATTTCCAGAGATGTTCCACTGTAATTTAGCATGGGTTAATGGATACCTCTATTAAAGTGTTATTGAAAGTTTGACATTCAGATAACCCAGTCTAAAATCAAACAAACTTATATATGAAGGCTGAAAGGGAAAGGGGAAGAGGGGGAGAAACCCAAGTACATTTGCAAAAGTCAAGTGTGACAAGCCAATTTAAGGATTTTTTTTAAAAATTCTATCTGAAGGGACAGTTTTATCACATCTTCTGTTAGTATGCCTTATACTATTCCTCATATGTCTGTCATCATAACTCCACTGTTAACTATTTCAGTGTAGATCCATGCATACAAATGAACAATTGTGATGAACTACTCATGTGAATAATTAAAGATATTGGGCTGGATCCAGGGTAGTGTTTTACAGAGCACTGACTGTGATGGGAAAGGCAGAGCAAAGATTCTTATTTCCTCTGAAGCCACCATTGCATCCTGAAAAGGTACTTTCACAAGAAAATCCTACCTGTCTTAAAAAAAAAAGGTTCAGAAGTATTTTGGGGGTTCTGCTGTAGCATCTTCAGATGCAATGCAGGAAGTGTAGGAAAAAGAGGAAATTGATGAATATCCCCTTACTATTCTAGTTTTCTAACATTGAAACTCTTCCATTGGATTCTGGCCTCATGCTAAATGGAAAGCCCCTTTCTGTGAATTGAATAACCAATCAATTAAACTAGATCCTTTTGGAAATTATCTTCTCTGTACCTCTTTTTTGGAGTCCTTGCTACCATGTTAAAAAAACATGCAAGCTAGGAGTAGATTTGCACCTTTCTCTTTCCCATAATTCCTTCCTTTCTCCTGTAATTCCCTCCCCCAACATTACATATAATTCATAGCATCATAGAATTGTAGAGTTGTAACAGCCCTCAGGGGGCCATCCAGTCTAACCCCGCGCCATGCAGGAAAACACAATCAAAGCACTCCTGACAGATGGCCATCCAGCCTCCATTTAAAAATTGCCCCCAAAAAGGAGACTTCACCACACTCCAAGGCAATGTATTCCACTGTAAACTAGCTCTAATGTTGAGATATAATCTCTTTTCCTGTAGGGAAATTATTTTTGAATGTCCCCTTACAGTTTTTATAAATATGGTGCAAACTGAATAAAGAAGTGCTATTTGTGTAAAAGACTGAAACTGATCAGTAATCTCACTCATTTGGGGTTACTGATTATATGGATGGCTATACATATCTATGCTTAGACCTCCCTTCTAGAAATATATGTCCACACAGGTGCACAGCATGGTAGGGGCATAATGCAAGCATCACTGGAGGTGGGTACATGGTGAATATACAAGGCAAAGGTGTAACAAATAGGGCTTCTCTTTGTAAAGGCAGCAGTAGTATTTGATGAGATCTCCAGTCTGCTTTAAATATTTAAAAAACCTTAAGAAGAAGGGCAGGGGCCCTGAAGTTGCCAACCAACAGAACACACCTGGACAAAAGACCGAACAGATACAGCACATCTTGTCACACTCTTCACCATGATGAAAATGCTTTTTTGTTTTTAAATTCAAGTAATTATTTTAAGAGAGCCAACGTGGTGTAGTGGTTTAGTACTGGATTAGGGTTTTATCCCCCACCCAAGCTTGGAAATCCACTGAGTGGGAAAGTAACACTGCCACAGCCTCAGAGGGAAGCAAAAGGCAAATTCCCCTCTGAACAAATCATGCCAATAAAACCCTGTGATAGGGCTGCCTTAGGGTCATCAGAAGACAGAAACAATTTGAAGGCACATAACAATAAACAACAACAACTATCCATATATATTCCCATGTGTAAAATTGATGCAAATATATATCCTCTTCTTTGGTCATGAATTTTCTCTTTTGTGGAAATGCATAAATGGCATTCTGTTTGCCTTAATCTCTGAATTTCCCCATGCCTTTGTTGTTGTTGTTGCTGCTGTTGCTGTTGTCATTGTTTTTATAAAGAGGAATAAAATCTCTCATCTGGAAATTCAAAGAAATGCCAGATTAGTCTGTATCACCTATACTGTACAATGTGATTTTGTAGCACCCTTAATTGAGAGAGAATGGTTTGTAGCATAGACTTTCCTTATTCAGTTGTTTCTTTTCCCAATCTCCTTTTTGTTGTTGTTGTTGTTTTAGGAATGCTACTTAGAAGTCCAAAATGGAATGTCCAGGGAAACCAAAGTGTTCTGCAACCAGTTGTTTGCACACAGTATTCCTATTTCTAATGTCCAATTTATGTCCATTTATTCTCTGGCATATATGTGACGTACATGTGGCAACAAGTCCCTCAGTAATAATACCATGAAACACGTAGAGCCATGTAATCTGTGTTGAAAAGCCACATTTCCATTTTCTCTGGGAAAAAATGAAACTCTATAGAATCAATGAATTTCTCTCCTGCATTTTTGGGACACAGTTAAGCTAGTCTCATGCTCCTGTGGTATGGCTGTTTCCACAGTTAAGTAAGATTTTAAATGGAAGAAAACAGACAGAGACAAAGAATTACCACACAAACCTTTAAAAAATTAAGAAAATATATATCATGCAGAAGCTACGTGATGATGTGGTTTGCTACCAAGGATTATTAGCCAATTCTGTGTCAAGACCTTTGGTGTCTTGGTGAGTAATGTTGTTCTCCAATAGTCACTGCCGTAAAAGCTTAATACTACCTCATCATGGATTCTCTGTGTAAGTACCCACAAATAAAAGCCTAGCCTAAATAAAATACAGCATGTGCTGTTAGTGTTATTAAAAAAAGTCTCCAAAGTCCAATTCTTAACATAAATAGCAACATTTGCATCCTATAGCTGTACCTACCAGCAGTGAGGTCAACATCCTATATACTTTTAGGTCAATATTCTATATTTTTTAGTATAGCATATATATAGGCCTAGATCCAAAAGTTGCATAAATGATTGCACATCAAACATGGCCTTTAGCTTATCCATTACACAGTGGATGCACAGTCAGTTATCTCCTTGCCCACTAAGTCAGAAGAGAGGAGACTCTGTGTATGTGTGTGTGTGTAGAATGATTAGATGTATTAGAAAACCCACTTACACATCTTCTGAGAAACTATAGCTGCTTGAACAACTGTTTTTTTCATGAGCATAGTGCTCCAGCAAGAATTCATCCAAAGAATAGTGTGTATACATGCACACACAAATCTAGAGTAACAAAAGAACATGGGATATTGTCTTATGGTAAATTAGATCCTTTGTCATTTAGCTTTAATACTGTTGACTCTGATAGTCATGGATGTCCAAGGTTCCTTAAAGATTCATAGATATGGTAGTCTTGGACTTAATTCGGGACTTTCCATGCAAAGCTCCCCACTGAAGTACACTTTCTTCACAAATTCACAACAATTCCTCCACAATTATACCAGCCCAGGAGTTTAGGAATCTTATATTGATTTATGCCATTAGTCCACCTAGCACAATTGTTAACACTGACTGGAAGAAACTCTCTGGGGGTTTTGGTAGGTGTTTTTGGCAGACCTACTATGGTGATTCTGGAAACTTAAATCATTTGTTTAAAAACTTTGTTCTCTACCACTGAGTTAAAGCATCTCCTCCTTAATAAAGTATGTTGTTGCTATGATTTTACTGGAACAGCTATCTTTCTCTGGTCGTGATCATGTTTATTCCTTATTGTCAGATTGTAAGGACCAGGAGACTAAAATAAGGAGTTCATCTTGTGGTTTTGAAATCCTCCATACTTCACATTTGTAACTAATCACATGAAGACATCCCAGTGAGACAGTAGTCAATTCTTGCAAGATGTGATAATTTAGGACTTTTTTGACAAATAAATAAATTAAATATGCAGAACCATTTTTTAAAAAATAGAAAATCATGCCTTCTGCCCAGGAAAAACACTGTATATATTTTTGCACAGAAAACATATTTTCAGCACAGAAAAGGAACTGTGCAGAAATCTTTGTGTTCTCATCCAGCACAGCAAATACAGTAGAAATTAGTTTTTCTAGCCTGAGATGATTTACAATTACATACTTGTATGAGACCTAATGTATGATTATGCTTATTTTAATACAAAGAATAAATACTTTAGGATCAGTACCTTGGCTCTTGAAATACACTGAATATGAAGAAATGGTAGTTCAGATCTGCTAGTGTGTTTGTTAATCATGTAAGAAGGAAGCACAGAGACAAAAATGCAGCATTTAACTGCTTGACAGTGATTGGAAGCTATTAATCTAAATTATAGTGGAAACAGTGGATGGCTTGTTTTTCACATTGGGATTTGCACCCACAACTTGATGTGTTGGAATAACTCTGCATGTAGCACTAGTCTTTGCATGTGAATTCTCATCTAGATAGATACATGGAGAGAGAAGCCTGTTTGTGCACATACCTTGATTGACATGCTTGTTTTTAGTGAATTGCATGGTCACAGTTTCATATCCACTTCATTCTCTGTGTTGACTGTACATATCCTTCAAGTTGGATAGAGCAAGCACAGCACTGCCTTGTTCTCAACAGGAGATACTGTCTTTCATTATTATTATTATTATTATTATTATTATCATTATCATTATCATTATTATTCCCTGGAGCAGCTCATGTTCACTGGGTATTAAGAAGGGTTTCTAGATCAAAATGTGTTTATTAAATGAAGACTTTTAAAGGAGTGAATTTAGCTGAAGCAGGACTCTGCCTCCTTGGGGTAGCAAAAATGCTCAGCTGTGGGTTTCATATGTTAAAAGTGTTCACAACAATCTGTCAGGCACTGAAAAGCAACGGACAGCAAAATGTAGCGCTTCATCCAACATGCCATACATAGAATATGCACTGCTGGCATACTGGAGTCATATTTGCCAGCAGGCCAAGAGTGAATCATCCGTAGAAAAATAATTATGTACCAAGGCTTGGATCCTGAAAGGATTCTGAAGGAAAATTGGATACTTAGGAAAGGTTCAATGTTCAGTGCTCTTCTCACACACATTTTCCATCATCCTTCCCATACCACAGTTCTTACCAATTATAGGGAAATCCTCCAACCCTCAGGAAATAGAGGGAGGAGTGTTGGACAGTAATCTTCTGCTTTCCTAATATTTTGCTTTTCAGAAGCCACCAGAATATATATGCTTAATAATGCATCAGCATATTAAAGGCTGCGTAGCTGTGAGATTAAGCATAATACTTGTGCATTGTATTAGTGCTTCATACACTTATTTGTATGTCAGCTTTTAAGACAAAATCTTCATTTGGTGGATTAAACTGTAGAAGATTTCAAAATATAATACAAATAAAAGCCTAAAAGAAAAAAATGTGGCAGAATGAAAATAGTTATAAAAACAGATTACTTACTGGAAGAATGGACTTATTAAAAATATGAACCAATTAAAAGTAAACAGCATGATGGAAAAAACAAAAACAAAACCAATATCCTTTCTGGCAAATTTTATACTTGGGACAATTTAATTTAAGAGAATACAACCTGAATGAAGTGCATTGTTATGGTTTTTTTTTTTTTAAATGGACAGGCTTGAGACCATATGTGAGCACAAAGTACTGGAGCTTGGACTTTTGACTGAAAAAGTTGTCTCCTGTGCCTCAGGCCAGTTTGGCCCTCACAGGTGCCACCTCTGAGTTAGATATTAAGATGCATGTTTCTATGGGTTTTTCAAGTAATCTGATCCCATACTTCTTAGAGTTTGATACACTAAACTTAGAACTTTCAACTGGTTCAGAAAATCACAGTTATTATGAATTCTGGTCACCTGGCCAATTTAGGTTTGTTTAGTCTTGTTCAAGAACTGTAGAATGTCACTGGTTCTGGGGCTTTACAATACATTTACTGCTACAATAAAGGCTTAATAATCATGGAACACATATAATTTGGAAGCAGATAACATGTTTATTCCATTGTAACAAACTTATTTAAACCAATTCAATTTGCAATCTGGAAAACATTTGTGTTTCAAAACCCACACTTTTCAGAAATTCAGATTTGTGCATTTTCAGACATTCAAGTTGCAGCTTACAGTTTAAAGTATATAACATGTATATCAAAGAAAGGTATGCCCCTAAAATGTATTTGGGGAAAGCATGCTGAAAAAGTATGCAGAAACATTCATACTATATTATTTTTACAAAAATTGCTTGCAAAATGTGCACATGGGAGGAGAAGGACATACAAAAAGTATATGTAAGAAAAACAGGTAAAACTACATACAGTTCATCTTGTGGAAATATTTAGGGCCAAATTCACAAATTAATGCAGAATACAAGCCTAAATGGACTTACTGTTGGGAAAATAACTGACAATATATGTCTGTTGCAAAGAAAAATGATGTAAAGGTTTTATGCATTTTTTAATTTTTATTTAATTGTACATGGGTGATTAGCTATCTGCATGAAGATTAACACCACAGGAAATGGCTCTATGATGGCTGTGATATCTTTAGTGAAGTACATAGTTGCCTGCCTCGTGGATATAACTGCTCTTTTTTGTGAGATTTAGCTGATTTGTGCAACATTTGATATGGTGTAAGATTATACACATCTTTCAATATTGTACAGGCAAGGAACAGAAAGAACTACTTTGAGTTCATGAACTTTATTCCTTTCTCCATTTATTTGCCATAACTTGTGAAAGAGCATACATGTGTACAAGTGATACCATGCTATTGGCAGGTGACCTGATTAAATTGACAAAATGCATGACTATACAGTGGGCCTTCCACATTCACTGGGGTTAGAGGTACAGGATCACCATGAAAGGGGGAAATCCACAAATAAAAAAAAACCACTATTTTACCTGAGAGAACACCTCCCTAGAAATATCTAAGCAACTCAAGTCTGTGGTCAACATCTGCCAGAAATTGACCCAGTACCAAGAGAAGAGTTCTCTCTAGGAATCTCCTCCAGTTTGACTTCTGGTAGACACTGAACACAGAGTCATGTTGGCGGACCTGGAGATTCCTAGAGAGATCAGAATCAAATCCATGAATAATTAAATCCACAAAAGAGGGCTGGCAATACAGTCTATGCATGTGTATATAGGGTCGACATAATCCTCCTTTTCCTGGACATGTTGTCATAACAGTCAGTGGTTTGATTCAGTTGGTACACAAACATGTCCTCTTTCTTTGTTTTTGAAAATATGGAAACCCTATGTGTAGGTCTTTTCAAAAGTTGTATGAAAGAGGGTGGCAGGAGGGGACAAAACTTTCAGATACAATTCCATCCTACATACATATTCATTATATGTCAATACAAGACTTGTACATTCCTTATATCATATAGGAGTGCTTGTTGTTGATTCAATAGCAGTGACTAACATCAAATGGTTTCCTTAATAAAGCCAATATAATCTGTACAATATCACTAGTCACTGTGTTGCTCTGACACAATTCTTACTGTACCAATTTTGACTGCCTCAGAAAATCAATAACACTAGCTGCCACACTGCAGAATTAATACAGTTTGACATTACTTTAACTGTCATGGCTCCATCCTATGGAAGCCTGGGACATGTAGTTTAGTGGCACCAAAACTCTGGCAAACTGCAATAATTCTGCAATGTAGATGCAACCTGAGTCTCTCAAAGCTTGTGTCATAAGGAAGCAAGCTCTCTGTCTGCTTTGGTGTTGTCCTGTTTGCTGCAAAACAAAATTCACTGAAAGTAACATGATGTTTGAATTTATTTATTTATTGGCAACTGGGGAAAGGTAACTGTGCCCCAGTTATAGCTACCTTTCCTATAAGTTATGACAAGAGAATAAAACATGATGTCACAGTGGTGATGTATTGGTAGAAATCAAACTGGAATGTTAGTGAACTTGAAAAACAAAAGCAAAATCAATGACCCAGATTTTTTGAACCTTTGCCAAGCCTACAAACTGGCCGATGAATGCATACATGACTCCTAAGAATGAACAAGGAACAGTCAATTAAACATGCCATTGTAATGTCACAGGCTGCTAAATTGTGTTGTGTACTTTAAAAGGATGGAAGAATGGATGTGACACAAGATATATATCCAGTCATCCAGACACACAGATGCTTTTTATTGGCTTTATTTTTTAAACACACAAAGCATAACACTGCATGGAGGCATGCAGAACAGATGCACACTGAGGTCAGTCAAAGCCAAACTACTCAGTGCACAGCTTTAAAGCATGATGACACCAAACTCTGGGGTGATATATGAGAGATCATACTAGGTTGGCCTGTTGAACAGCTCTGTGAATGATGTGTGCTTGGGGGACAGAGTCAACTGGGCTATATATGAGGAGGGGGAAGAGCATCTTAGCAACAATTCAGCCTGAAATTCCAACTCACATGTTTGACTGGTTTCCTAGAAACCAAAGGAGTGTGAAGTCAAATGGCAAGTCTAATGGTACAGTGATACATTTTGCTAATTGTTTTGGTCCACCTGGCAGGTGGGAAAGAATAGTGTTTTGTTTCCAAATATGACATTTTCCATTGATTAGAACAAGGATATGTTTGCCCCATAGTGTTCCAGTAATATATTCTGCACCTATTTCTGACAGCTCCTCATAGTATTTAAATCTAGATAGATAGTCCAAAGCCCCATTCACACTATGGGAATAAACAGGTGTGGAACTGATTTATTTCCCTATTTTTATTGCCCTAACTACACTCAATGCAGTTTGGGGGGGGGGGGGGGGAAGAACTGAAAAGCCCACTTAAACCAATGCATTTGATACTGAACCACTTAGCAGTTCTTTTTTAAAGAGTTGCAATGATCTGCATCTTCAGTAGTGTGACCATGCTAATGATTTGATTTGGATTACACTGCATCATTCCTGGACATGGAGACACCTCCATTTTAAACTGATATGGTGGCAAATGGGAACAGCAACAAAGTTGAAATGGCATGGAAAAATTCTATTATGGTAAACATAGTGGGAATACCGAACTGATTCGGAATCAGTTCAGAATTGGTGCAGAGATGCAAATCTCTTTGTTCAAAAAAGGAAGTGTGAATGACCCCCAAGAGATCCCAAACCCCCCTCTGACATGATTTGAAATCCCCAAATCCAGCCATCTTGTGAGAGTGCTTCACCTTCACTGAGGAACAGGTGAAACAGAAGTCATTCTAGCTAGCTGCCAATGAATCAAACTTCTCTTTCTACTCGCCTCATTATGTTTGAGCCTTGTTTGTGAAACTAGAGCAAAATAGCCTCAGGTCAAACTAATTAATTGTTGAAAGTCTGAATATCTAAGTTAGTAAACCACTGAAACAAATCTAGGATTTGAATAAATTTTGACTTACCATTCAATAGGTCCACTTTAGTTGGGACTATCATTTGAATTTAAGCTGGGGACTGGATCAAACAAATATACAATTGCAACTCCCATTATTCCTCATCATTGGTTATGTTAGTTAGGTCTCATTGAAGTTGTACTGCACAATCACCTCCAGGTTTGGTGTCTGTGTGTCTGTGTGTTTTCACACACAGACACACAGATGGGAATATGAACCGTGCCCCCCAATAATCGCTCTCCCCATACTAAGTTTTCCTTCAGTCCCAAACTTCTAGCATTTCAGTAAAGCTTCATATGAGCATTTAGAAAAACAATTTAGGCATTCAAATATAAGTTAGCAAGGAGAATGCAAAAACAGCAAATATAAGAATTCTAAATGAGAACAATATTTAGGGTCTTACTCTGTAATGCTAGGAATTTCACTCGGGAGAGAATTCCTATTGGGGGGCAATGTTCTGATTGCCCCCCCCCCAGAAGTTGCTGCACCCTTGTGTGTGTTTATGTTAGTATGCATACCACATGCATCATTACCTAAAAATATAGACATATATATATGTGATCAGAATATGATTAGAAGTTTGAAGGGCTTCTATGGGGTTGTGACGGAACAGAAACCATGGTACCATAATGTAATTTTTTAAAGGCAGGATTTTTTGCCTTTTGCACTTGCTAAGTACATTTGTACATGCTCATAGTGTTTCAAACATTATAAATCAAATCTTTTTTTTCCAGAAGGTTTGTTTGCAAACTTCCAATGATGTGCTATGCTTGTTAATCATGTTACTAAAGTTAACCATATACTGAAGAGTTTCATATCTCTGATCTGAGCTGTACACTCAGTTCTGTATTCCTGCACACACACACACATACACATACATACACACATATTTTAAGAAACCTGAAAAATTAGTGCTCTCCCTTTAAGATCCAAGCCCTTCTTGCTCTCCTGGCAGGTTTCCATTGGCAACTCCAGAATCCTGCACAAGGCTCTCAACACCTGATTAAATATTAATCCAGAGGTGGGGGCCTCCCTCTTTTATGATCCTTTCCCTTGAAACCCCTATTAGTAAATCACAGTCCAGCATGAGAGGAAATGTGGCCATTCCATTACCCTCAGTTCACGAAGGGGCATTAATTCTTAATAAACTGGCCTGATTATAATAATACTTGAAGGATGCAAAATAATGGATAGACAGGTTTACGTCCATGCCTAAGATTAAACACATGTGTGGCCCAGGGAGAGGGAGATGGGGGCAGGAGGCTGAGAGGGAGATGGATGTGGAACTGTGGCTGGAATTCTCAATGAAAGTGGGTGTTGTGCTGCTAAGTTCTCTACCAGTCTCTTGTGAGCCATTCATTTCCCTATTTTCAGTGCTGCAAATTTCAGGGGCTTCCCCCCCTCCCCAAACCCATTTGAGATGCAGGGTTATTTGACTCACCTACCACAAAAGGACAACACATATCATTTGAGAAAGAAGCAATAGCAAAGTCTGAAAAATGAAAAGCCAAATGAACCAGTGCATCTCAGGAGAGGGAACATGCCTCTAATTCTGAGGGTAGTTTCTCTTTCCACTTCACAAGAACAATGTGAGAGATGGCACTTGACTGACTTTTTTCTACTTGTTAAAAACAAAGGAGCTTTTCAGCCACCCAAAATTTAGAATTCATCCTACTTGTAACTGATAAGTCATTTTGTGTCATATCTCCCGCTAGGGGATGCTTGACATATGGGCAAAACAAACCAGGAAGTTGTCCTATGTAGACTACGTTGGAATAAACAGTGGCAGGTCAAGATCACAGCTATTAACAGGCCAGATTGGATGAGCCATTAAATTCATTATTGCACTTGCTAGTCCCTTTAAAAAATTGCACGAATCAAGATAGCAACATCTGTCAGTTTGGATCCCCCCACCAAAAAACTGAATTTTAAGACAGCAAGAACTTTCTATCCCACATATGTGTCTTCTGAATTTTGGTAAATTCTTCAGTCCTGAACAGAAACAAAATTCTCCTCCATATGAACCAGGTCAGTTCAATAAGCGTAGCTGCTCCAAGCGTGGAGATGTTGCTCCTATCATCCATTTAGCTCTTAAATATAAGGAAACTATTAAGGGAAAGGGATGGTGGAAATCCTAAGTCGGTACTTACAAGTTTTCAAACCCAGACTTTTAACAGTTTGTGAATTTTGGCACACTTCATACCATAAATGAACTGAAATGAAATTCTCACTCATCTCTTTCCATATTTCATAATGTAGCTGACAACCAGAACACAGAGTATTTTAATCATCCTTTCCGCTCATACTGTTTTTCCATTTTGGGGAAAAAATCCATTGTAATGAACACACCTGTTAGTTCTAGACAAAATTTTGCTGTTTGTGCCCATACTGCAGATATTTCTTTGTCAAGAATGGAAAGTATATGGACCCCACCTAGATCAGATTAGGACCTTGTGGTTGCTCCAAGGCCAGGCTAACAAATTGTTACCCCAGAGCTGCATGTGGTCCTCCAAAGCTACTTCTGTGGCCCTCAACCATTTATATCCCTTATCCATTCCCCAAGCAATGATTCAAGTCACCAAAAGGGTGAATTGTTGCCTCTGGGAAAATCCAGGAGAAGCCATTCTCCTTTTAAATATGTCTGCTGTAGTGTTTACCAGCAATGAATAGCTTTAATTTTTCAAAATGAAAAGTTTTTGACTATTTTCCTTTTTGTCATTTTTGACAATCCATGCATCCCCAGTTATTGAAAACTCAAAAGCTACCATATTTGTGGACATTCTTGGTTGCTCCTAATCAAGATAGTCAGGATAACTCCAAATTTTCTTTTGTTTTCTTAAAGATCATATTGTCTTGTTTCTTATTTCTCCAGATATTCACAGACAAGTACAGATATTGTCATTGGATATTTAAATTGTGTAAGATACCCCCAGCAGCTACCTAAATGCCAAATCAATTGTTCTAATTAATGGCACTTGGGATGTTAGAAACGTGTAGCATTTATCTGACATCAGCCAAGAATGACCATGGCAAAGGTATGCCATAATCCTTTTTATTTTATTTTATCACAGTTGTATAAAATATTTTGTCATTTAAATGATACTCTAGTATAGTTGTAATATGCTCCACAAAGTATTTTAAAACCATAAGCCAAATAATTTACAGAGGGGGAAAAAAACGTTAGAAATATATTGGATGGCAACCCCTGTTAGAGAAAAGATCTTTGGGATTGTTGATGTCTCGTGCTGCCGGTGGTTTGAACTGGTACCAACTGGAACAGATGCAGTCTTCTCAGCTACTCAGGATCAAAGTAACTTCCACACAGATTTTCACTCAAATGAGGGTTTATTAACTTTGTTGCTATTTACACTTTACAGCAAGCTACTATACATCTATTCTCTTTCAGAGTCCATGCTAGAAGCTAGAATGTGACATCAGTCTTTGTTCTCTCAAAAGATCAACCTTCCCACCAAGTGGACACACCTCTTTCCCATGAAGTCACCATACTACACAAAAGCATAACAATAATACATTTGTTGATATTATGTCTCAGCACATGTCCTTGAAAACTTGCTCTTCCAGGCCTAGACTTTCTGGCCTTCAACAGGAACCATTTTAAACCTTAGTTAACCATTGACACATCTGAACATTTTCCATACAAATTAGAAATATATTTTAACATGCCCCTCCAAAATGTACAGATGTGAAATAACACCATGTATTTACATTTACATCTTTGTGAAGTTAAGGAACCATACCAATTGCACAAGAAAGTTGTTCATGTCTTTCTCCAGAAAGTGCTTTTGTTAAAACATCAGCCAAGTTATCCTTTGTGTCAATGTACTCTATCTTTAGGATACCATTCTGAACTAACTCTCTTACATTCTGGTACCTTACTCCAATGTACTTAGTCCTGCACTTCAAATTCTCAGCCTCTGCCATCCCAATACATGATTGTGAATCCTCATAAACCAAAGTAGGCTCAGTGCAATTTTCTCCCAGATCATTCAACAACTGTCTAATCCAAACTATCTCTCCAGACAAATCAGACAATGCAGCAAATTCTGATTCTGAAGTACTAAGTGCTACACAATTCTGTTTTCTACTTCTCCAAACAACTGGACTACCTGCAAACTTAATCACAAGTCCTGTTATTGACTTCTTTTCTGCCTCACTTGCAAAAGAACTATCTGCGTAACACACTAGATTCTCTTCACTCCCTTGAAACACAAGCTTCTTGTTCTTGCTACCTTTCAAATACCTCAAAACATGTTTCACAGCCGTCCAATCATCCACCTTTGGACTATTTGCACTTCTACTCAATAAACCAACTGCAAAAGAAACATCAGGCCGTGTATTGTTAGCAATGAACAACAAACTACCAGTAGTGATACTGAGACAAAAGTGTGTAAGTTGAACAAAGCTTTGTATGGCTTGAAGCAAAGTGCACGTTGCTGGAATCAGTGTATTCATGCTGAGCTTGAAAGGCTTGGGTTTAAACGAAGTGTTGCAGATGCTTGTGTTTACACTAGAGGAGGGGTAGTTCTTGTGATTTATGTAGATGATCTTTGTGTAACAGCTAATTCAGAACAAGAAGTGCAAGAGGTACAGAAGGAATTGTCTCAGAAGTTCGCATTGAAGGATTTATTTGATCATTTTGTTGGGTATATAAATTCATGATAGAGAAGGACTACTGAAATACTTGAGTATTAATTGTCATTTTCTTTTATTAACTGTACATTCTGTCTTCTTATAGAAATGCCAAACTGGTTTACTAAGAACAGGGCAGCCAATTTAGAAAGCAGGTTGTTGTTGTTGTGTGCCTTCAAATCATTTCTGACCTATGGTGAGCCTAAGGAGAACCTATCATATGGTTTTGGTGGGATACAGACCGCCGCTTTGAGGCGGTCTCCCGCCGGCGCCATTTGCTCCACGCGGGAGCCGCAGCAGCCAAACCGCGCGGCTCCCGCGCGGAGCAAAAAAGAAGCTCCATTTTGGAGCTTCTTTTTGCGGCGCCTTTATGACGTCGCGAGGCACCGCTGGCGCATTCGCGGTGTCATAGGTGTCGCGACACGTCTGGACGCTATGCGTCCAGTACGTAAACATGGCGGCCCCCATGTGGAAGGGGCGCCGCCATGTTGTACGTATTCTATACGTACTAGGGTTAGGGGGGTGCGGAAGCACCGCCCCTTCCTAACCCTAGTACGTATAGAATACATACTATATGGCAGTCTATATCCCGCCTAAGTTAGCAAAATTTGTTCAGAGGAGGCTTGCCATTGCCTTCCCCTCTCTGAGTCCTCCTAGGAATCAACACCTTTGTTCTACCTCTCTCATCCTCACTCTCTGAACTAGTTTGCACCTCAGTGTCCCTCTTTGACACAACCTCAAACTGACTTGTAGTGATGGGCGTGTGTTGTGTTGGCTGTGTTTGAGTGTGTTGTGAAGTACTGGGTTTCTCCTCCTCTGGAGACATTGTGGACATTGTGGGCTGTCTTACCCCTCCATTTCCAGTACTTTGCCCCAGTCGCAGAAACACTTCTTGATTGGAATGCAATCTCTCCCAGCCAGGATGTTTCTCAAAATTGGCACTTCTGGACAACAAAATTCTCCCATGACCCTGGTAAAATTTATAACTGTTGCCAGAATAACCCACAAATATCAACCTTTTCCATTTACGTTCACCATTCTTTCTGAATTTTGCTGGCACAAACACATTTGCATATTGCCCAAACACCCTCAGGTATTTTAGGTTTGGTGGTCTACCATGTAGCATCTGATAAGGTGTTTGCTTTACAGCTGAATTCCACACCCTATTTGCTATATGGTTAGCCATTAAAACAGCTTCACCCCAAAATTTTTCAGAAACATTTGCATCCAATAACATACAGTCTTTCATTTGCTTCAAAACACCAATACGTCTCTCTGCCAACCCATCTTCCTGTGGAACTGCAGGATTAGTGGTGTTGTGACGTATCCCTTTCTTCTGCAACCAATTCTTAAGATCAGAAGATAAAAATTCGCCTCCTCTATCAGTGACCAAAGAACCCACTTTGTACTCAAATTGGCGCTCTATTTGATTCACCCAGTCTTTGAAGACTTCAGCAACCTCGCTTTTCTCCTTCAAGACTTTCACATAGGAGTACCTTGTGTGCCTGTCTACAATTACTAGAAAATATTGACTTCCCCCAACAGTTTTAGTTAAAGGCCCAGCCAGATCAGCATGCACCACCTCAAATGGCCTCTTGGTGACACATTTTGTTTGCTTGGCCACTGGAAAAGCTTTCAATTTGATCTTACTGCAAACAGAACAATCAAGATGATTAGGACAAGAATTCATTTTGAACTCAGGACAAACCTGTCCCAGCTTTTCCAAATTTGAAAACCCTATATGACCAAACACTCTGTGAAAATAATGTGCACAATCTGCATGTAAAGGCACATTACTAACACTGGCACACTCAGCTTTGTCAAGCATAAAATACAATTTGTTTTTCTTTTGTGCTTTTGCACATACCTTGTCCCCTTTGCTAATTATGCATTTATCCCCTTCAAATTTCAAAGTATAACCATCTGAAGTTAATGCAGACACACTAACAAGACAATTTTTCAATTTGGGAACACACAAAACATTTTCAAAATCTTCCCCAAAACTAGGAACATGTACAGTACCCATATGTTTTACCTCTCTGGGAACACCATCAGCCATTGCAACAGACTGAACATTTGACACAGACTTAGTTTTCAGGAACTTATTGTTGTTACACATATGGTTAGAAGCCCCAGAATCCAGCATCCAGACTGAACTCACTGTGGCTGCATGATGGGCTTTGCAGTCATTGTCCCCAGCCACAACTGCCGCTCCACTCCTGGAACTAGCACCTTTTCCCTGCTTCTTCTTTGATGCTGCAAACTTCCAACAGTTCTTTTGGACATGCCCTGGCTTCTTGCAGTAAAAACAAGACTTGGACACTGCAGCCTGCTCCTGCTGGCAATTCTCCACAACCTCTGGTGAGTTGAAAACCTTTGGTATCTGTCGCTGCTGCCTCTGCAGCCCTTCAGACTTCCGTCGCTGGCTCTCCTCCAAGACGCGCGCCGACACCAACTCAGCAGTCATCTGGTCTTCAGCCATACCTTGGAAACTATGCAATATGTGCTCAAAGTCTTGGGACAAACTCCCAAGCAAGATGTACGCCTTTTGCTCCTCCGGCAAGGTGACACCTCTCAGCTGCACTTGTGCAAACAGGTCGTGCATTTCCTCTAAATGCTTCTCAGGATCTTGATTACTTTGCATCTTGCAGGCATATAACCTTTTGCAGCAGAGCATCCTGGACAAGGCAGTGCTATTCTCATGCACATTCTTCAAAGTGTCCCAGACAGCTTTAGCACTAGTTTTAAGCCTCACATGATTAATCTGGTTAGGCTCAACAGAGAGTAAAATTGTAGCTCGTGCCCTCGAATCATCAGCAACTGTAGCATCAGTAGGACCTTGTTCCACCACACGCCAGAGACCCTCACGGACCAACAGCGCTTCTGTGTAAACAGCCCAAGAGCTGTAATTGTTGTTGTTTAGCTTGGGAAATCTTGCTGCCGCCTCCATGACTCAAAGCAAACGGCAAAACAGCCAAGAGTCCCAGCAAAATGCTCAACAAACACTGTTATCTTCCCATTTGCCTCCCGGCACAGGACAGATGAACAACACAGAGCAAACTTACAGCTGGAAGAAAAACTCCACAGCAGACTCTCAGTGGAACAGGAACATCAGCAACAGCAGACCCTCCAGAAGACCATCTCAGCACACCAGCTTGGCAACCACCCTGGGAACCATCTCGGCAACCATCCTAACCATCTCGGCAACCATCCTGGGAACCATCCCAGAAACCATCTCGGCAACCATCCCGGCAACCATCCTCTGCTACCACTTGTTAGAGAAAAGATCTTTGGGATTGTTGATGTCTCGTGCTGCCGGTGGTTTGAACTGGTACCAACTGGAACAGATGCAGTCTTCTCAGCTACTCAGGATCAAAGTAACTTCCACACAGATTTTCACTCAAATGAGGGTTTATTAACTTTGTTGCTATTTACACTTTACAGCAAGCTACTATACATCTATTCTCTTTCAGAGTCCATGCTAGAAGCTAGAATGTGACATCAGTCTTTGTTCTCTCAAAAGATCAACCTTCCCACCAAGTGGACACACCTCTTTCCCATGAAGTCACCATACTACACAAAAGCATAACAATAATACATTTGTTGATATTATGTCTCAGCACATGTCCTTGAAAACTTGCTCTTCCAGGCCTAGACTTTCTGGCCTTCAACAGGAACCATTTTAAACCTTAGTTAACCATTGACACATCTGAACATTTTCCATACAAATTAGAAATATATTTTAACA
>NW_024802943.1:256460-399442 GCF_019175285.1 Sceloporus undulatus
ACCCCAGTTTTACAAAATGCACAATAACTGAAGCTTTATTTCTTTTTTTCTAGGTTTATAGGACAATTTCCTCAAATACATTTATTTTCTTAAACATCACTAGATCTTCGAGATATTAAAACAGTGCAGCAAAAGAATTATTAGTTGCTTCTAAAGAGAAAAATTAAATAAAATACAGGAATGGAAGATATTTTTAAAACAACAGTCTAATGCACAGTGTGCCTGTTGCCCCTTAAATGAAGGGCTTAGAGCCCTTCATTTAAAGTTCCCAAACTTTGTTTCTCCACATACCTTGGACTTCAGCTCCCAGAATTCCTGACCACTGGCTAAGCTGGCTAAGGCCTTTGGGATCTGAATTCTAAAAATTGGAAAGGACCAAAGTTTGGGAATCACTGGCTTAGAGCCACAGTGATCTACTATAAGACCATTACTCTACTGATGTACCCTGTTCACCAGTTTCCAAGGTATGAGTGTATACAAAAACCACCAAAGAAGGAGACTCCACCACACTCCAAGGGAGTGTATGCCACAGTCAAGCATTTCTTACTTTCAGGAGGTTTCTCCTAATGTTGAGATGGAATCTCTTTTCCTTTAGCTTGCATACATTGTTCCGGGTCTTATTCTTTGCAGCAGCAGAAAGCAATCTTTCTCCATCCTCAATATGACATCTCTGTAAATATTTAAACAGGTCTATCATATCACCTCTTCTCCTGGCTAAACATACCCAGCCCCTAAGTCTCTCCTCACAGGGCATGGCTTCCAGAAGTTTCACCTTTCTGGTCACCCTCCTCTGGACACACTCCAGCTTCTCAACATCTTTTTTCAATTGTGGTGCCTAGAACTGGACAAAGTATCAACAGGGATTTGAAAAAACAATTACAGAACATTCAGGCATCCTTTGGGATCCATTAGGTGAGTTCTGACCAAAGCAGAATAGAGTAGTACTATTACTTCCCTTGATCTAGACACTATACTTCTATTGATGCAGCCTAGAATCACATTGGCTTTTTAGCTGCCACATCACACTGTTGACTCATGTTCAACTTGTGGTCTACTAGGACTCCTAGAACCCTTTCACGTGTATTGTTGTCAAGCCAGGTGCCCCTCATCCTGTATCTGTGCATTTCATTGTGACATGCATACGGTAGCACCCTCATGAGGGCCAGGTCAGGATTCCATGCCTTCTATGGCAACCATGGGCATTTATCAGTTAATATCTGGCCCCACATATACATCAGGCCACACTCTTGATCTGTTTTTTGTTTTGTTTTGTTTTTGCAGGCCAATATGATGATCTGGGGGTAGGAGGTTTTGATAAAATCCTGTTGTCATACACAGATTACTGACTGACAGGGCTTAGATTTGCTAGGACTCCTAACCTCTGCAAGGGCAGAAGACTGATTAAAATGATCCACTCAGAGATGAATTGATTCCAAAAGATTCCTGAATGCTCTGGGGTTTTCTCCCAATTCCTGCTGAGACCCTGGTTGATCTATGGAATAGGGAGGTGACCCAGGTAGTTGCTCTTAAGCATCCTTTACTTGGCTGCAGAGCATGGGCTCTTTGGTTTTCTGAGGAACTCAGGGTAATGATGCACTTAGGTAGGAGTCCTGGTGGTGTAGTGGTTAAATGCCTGCACTGCAGCTACTCACTCACAAATCACAAGACTGTTAATTCAATACCAGCCAGGGGCTCAGGGTTGACTCAGCCTGGCATCCTTCTGGGCTCTCTAAAATGAGCACCCAGCTTATTGGGGGCAATTGACTTATACATTGTAAACCACTTAGGGAGTGCTTAAGTGCACTGATAAGCAGTATAGAAATGTACTTGCTATTCTATTGCAATATAGATAACTAGAGCAATGGTGGAGAAAGACTCAGGATGAATTCAATTAAGCATGGGTAAAGAGCCATTTTAGATCCTACTTTGCAGCAGGGAGGGCCAAAACAATTATTTGCTGCCTCTATTACATCAACTCAATCTCATCCAATGCAACTGTTCTGTATAGTTAAAGAGCAATTACATTCTAGAACTCAGATTGCTGAGGAGGAGCCCTCAGAAGAGCACTATAATGAATTTTCTAAATACTTTGTGGAGGAAATTGCTCACATTCATTCTGATTTTAACTCCATATTGAAGATAGAAGCTGGGGACATAACTGAGGCATGTGCCCATCCAGTTTTGATTCTGGACCTGAGAAGTGTAAAGCTTTATATACCAGAATCCTCCTGTTTTCAAGCCAGTCTTACCCACCACTTATTTTAATCCTGAAACAGGTTGATTATATAGGAAGTGACTTCCTTTCTTTAAGTCACTTTCTTTAAGAAAAGCAGCAGATACAGCCTGTCCGATCTCCATCTTTTTGTGAAATGGAGTTTCTTTTGGATTTGACCTCCAGACTCTCAATGGCTACTCACCCCTGTATTATTACTACTATTTCTACTATCCTCCCTTTTTCCCAATTCAGGATTGAAGATGGCTTATGAGAGTTAAAACAAATATAGTTTTTTAAAAAAATCACAGCATGCAAAAGTTAAAAAGCACTTAAATGACCATAAAATGAAGACTATTTAAATACATAAACCATTAACAACAGCAGCTAGAAGTCCAATACAATATAGAAGTTCAGTATCTCCTAAAATAAAATAAAAAATCAATTCTCAATGGTCTGCTGGAATAAATAAATAAATGAGATCAATGAGCTTGCTTATCGTTACATACTGGAGCAACATTTTAGTTCCATTCCTACAGCACATAGTTGCTGCAGGATTATGTTTATTATTGGTACAGGCATTTATATTTGTTCTATTCATTAAAAAAAATGAACTAGAAGACTTTATCCAGACACTGATCAAGTGCATGACTTCTAAACGTCATCAGAGATACATCACTAGATGTTCATCCAAACCCTTTTCTCATCCCTGTCAGACATGCCTAGAATGGCAGATTGACAGTTAAAACAAGGGTAACCAGACAACCAAACAAAATTGACAAAAGTCATCCAGTATATTTGACCTTTTCTTTGCTATAATTAAGTACACAAAATCAGAATCATTCATGTCATTTTATTTCTTATTTTGATGTTTAGTTGTGAAAGTTGGATAGTGAAGAAAGCCCGTTGGATGAGAATCAGCTCATCTGAAATGTGAGGCTGGGGGAGAGTTTTACAGATACCATGAACTTGGAGCAAGTCAAGCCTGAACTCTCCCTAGAAAACAAAATGATTCATCTGTATCTCCTAAAATAAAATAAAAAATCAATTCTCTCAATGGTCTTCTGGAATAAAGAGGTTTTTTATATGCTTGTGGAAAGACAGTAAAAATAAAGTATGAGGCTCAACAGACTGCCCCAAAAGGGTGGTCTGGAGCTGCCTGTTTTTTCCCCTGAGGGAGCCTGCAGCAACCAAACCATGCGGGCTTCCTTTACACCAAAAAGAATCCACTAAAAGCGGGTTCTTTTTGGCATGCACAGGCGTCACCATCAGTGTGCCATTAGTGCACTGTGGTGCATCCATGACACAAGTGCAGTGCTGTGCTGTGCTGCCTGGATGCTGTGCTGCACTTGCATTATCATGGCAGGCTGCATGTGGACGGGTGGATGTCATGATGGTGCTGCCGCCATGCACTATGGTTCAGGAGCATGCAGACGCTGCATGCTCTTGAACCCTAGTTTTGG
The DNA here is from genome assembly GCF_019175285.1 of Sceloporus undulatus. Taxonomy (NCBI): domain Eukaryota; kingdom Metazoa; phylum Chordata; class Lepidosauria; order Squamata; family Phrynosomatidae; genus Sceloporus; species Sceloporus undulatus. The sequence continues at coordinate 260,136 of NW_024802943.1, forward strand.
CCCAATGATGGTGCTTCCTACCCATCTGTCTCGGGCCTATAATGTACTTTGGACATACCATGAGGATAAGATTACTCACTGGATCCTATGTTAATGCTAGGTAAAGTGGAAGGCAGTAGAAAAAGAGAGAGACCACATTACAGATAGAATGACTCAATCAAAGAAGCTATGGCACTGAATTTGCAAGACCTGAGCAGAGCTGCTGATGACTCTGTTGATGACATGGAGGTATCTCACTGATATGGTTGCCATAAGTCAAAGATCATTTGACAGTGAATGACAACTGCTCAATTCAATAAATCTGATCTACCTATGCGCGCGCGCACACACACACACACACACACACCATTTCTCAAACTAAAATAAGGGTGAACACATTTTTGTTCACATATTATTGTAATAAACAGGGTGAGTTAGTTAAAAACAATACAGATCATGCATCATGAAGGGTTAAGAAAGGCAGTTGCATTCCTTGTTTTTCCTGATCACGTAGCTGGTGACCAAAAATAGACCAACAGCATTAGCATCACTCATTGCTTGTTGTTAATTGGCCTGTTTTAGATGCAGATGTTTTTCACTTCCAGACACTGACTTTTTCTTTTCTTTTCTTTTCTTTTCTTTTCTTTTCTTTTCTTTTCTTTTCTTTTAAGGAGTATAAAATATGCTGCTTTGGCATTTCTGAACCCAGTAAAACTTTGATTTTCTAGGCTGAGATAAACATCAAATCCCAGTAAGCAGTTGCCTTTTTGTCTTTCATGAGCTATAAAGTAACAAGACCTCTTTTAAGCAGGAATGCCTGTGAAATCAGGAATTTTCTTTGTTTTCCCAAGAGAAGAGTGGTGTGCTTTTTAGAAATGTGATTGAGCCTCCCCTCTCCCCCCCCCCCCTTTAAAAAAAACTGTGTAGAAAAAGAAAAAATTAGCATTGGAATTGGCAGTTCCATTTGAAATCTGTTTGGTTAACAGGCCAGCTTTGGTTAATTTGCTGTGATTTTCAGTGACTGTGTAAGGCAAAAGGGTCTTTAATCTGCCCCCCAACCCTTGAAATGTTGGTACATTAAAAGGAACTATCAGCAGTATGCTTGATCCACAATGTGTCAATTAAATGCATCTGTTCTATTGTGCAGGCTGGCCAGGAAAAGACTTGCAGATAAGAGTTTCCTTTTATGTAAGCTCCCCCCCCCCCCCCCCCCCCCAAAATGCAACTTAAATCGAGCCGTAATTTAATTAGAAATAAAAAAAAAAAAAAAAAAAAAAAAAAAAAAAAAATGAACACAAACCCTACACAGACCCAGAATTAATCTTTCCTTTGCTTCCTGTTCTACACGAATAATCAGTAAATGTTAACATACACAATCTCATACAAGAAAAAAAATAAAGTGTAACATAAGGACCAAATCTTATAATGTGCTGGGGTCTATTCACATTACACAGTTATAGCACTATGATTCCACTTTAACCTATATGGTTCTGTCACATGAGAATACTGGGACCGGTGGTAGATTAGGGATTAACATTTAGTATTCTCAACCAGAGTGCTCCAATGCCTCATTAAATTACAAACCTCAGGATTCCCATAGATAGAACTCTTCCAATTAAAATGGAATAATAGCACTATGGGTCCTTAGAATCAGAGCAGAACGCTTTCATCTGTCATCTCCATTGTTTCATCTGCCCTTCACACTGCTATTCCCAAACCAACTCCAGTGGATTTCCAAGTCTTTCAGAACCAGTTTGGGGAATGTATAAGGTAGGAGTAGACTAAGTAAGCACTGCAAACAGCAGACAACCTGTGGGGAACCCTCAACCTCCATCACCTGTTATATAGCCCCCCCCCCCACCACCACCAGAAAATTTATTTTGACAAAATTGGTACCAAAATTGGTACCATTTACCATTTTAGGGTAATTTTTAACTGACAACTGCATAGAAATCCCCCCAATACATGAAAACATGCAAAGATATCCCACCCATTCCACATAATCTCTCAAACACCTTAATACCCTCACTGCTGCTGTAGTCTCAAAATAGCACAGGAAGTGACATAACACTTGTGATTTTAAAAGGAAAATTATAGAGGAAAATGGAGGTAATTGGGCTTTTACTAAGGAGGCTATGTGGAATACGGTAGTGGTGGAGAATCAGCCACAGCCCCATCATGCAGTTTTGCACTCCTCTCATTCATTAATCAGAATGGAGACAGTAGTCAAGAAATCAGGATACTGAAACTTGAAAAACTTGGGGGGGAAACCCTAGAAAAGGTCCTGAAGTGTTAAAATATACTAAAGTTAAGATTGTCCATGCCATCATATTTCCAGTGTCTAGGTGTGGTTGTCTGAGATGCACAGTGAAAAAAGCAGATAGAGGCCTGGTACTCACCGCCAGGACACGATGTCCTGACAGCGATAGAAGGGCTCGGGACCGCACACCAACCACATGGTCCTGAGCCCTACTACATGTGGATAGCACCATTACAGCGCCGCCCCACCCACACTGGGGGCATGTGCATGATGTGTGGGCGTCGCAGCTCTCATATATCATGCAAAGGATGAGATGTCATAATGGTTGCAACACAGCCCTTACGACATCCCAAAATGGAGGGACTCTAGGCAGAACTGGGTGGCCAGGTGGTTTGGTTACTATGGCAATGCTGCAGACCAAAAACAGGCACCTACAGACTGCCCTGAAAGGGGTGGTCTGTACTGCCCCAAAAATAGAATTCATTTCAGATGTGGTGCTGGACATGAGTTCTGTGGATACTGTCACTTGCTAAATCATAATTTTAAAAAAAGGATCTTTGAGCAAATCAAGCCTGAACTCTCCCTAGGAGCCATGAGAATTAAACTGAGGCTGTCGTACTTTGGGTATATCACGAGAAGACTAGAAAAGACAATAATACTTGGCAAAGTAGAAGACAGCAGGAAAAGGGTGCTCAACAATGGCTCCTCTTCATCCTGGAGAGAAGTGACCAGTGTTATTCAACATCTTTATCAATGACCTGGACGACAGGATTGGGAGCATACTTATCAAATTTGCAGATGACACCAAATTAGGAGGAATAGCTAATACTTCAGAGGACAGGATGAAAATTCAAAATGACCTGAATAGATTAGAAAGCTGGGCCAAAGCTAACAAAATGGAATTCAACACGGAGAAATGTAAGGTACTGCACTTAAGGCAGAAAAATAAAATGCACAGATATAGGATGGGGGACACCTGGCTGAATGACACTACATGTGAAAGGGATCTGGGAGTCCAAGTGGACCACAAGTTGAACATGAGTGAACAGTGCGATGCGGCACCTAAAAAGGCCAATGCAATTTTAGGCTGCATCAATAAAAGTATATTGTCTAGATCAAGAGAAGTAATAGTGCCACTGTATTCTGCTTTGGACAGGCCCCACCTGGAATACTGTGTCCAGTTCTGGGTACCACAATTTAAAAAGGATGTTGAGAAACTGGAGTGTATCCAAAGGAGGGCGACTAAAATGGTGAAAGGTCTGGAAACCATGCCCTATGAGGAACGACTTAGGGAGTTGGGGATATTTAGTCTGGAGAAGAGACAGTTAAAAGGTGATATGATAGCCCTGTTTAAATATTTGAAAGGAAGTCATATTGAGGAGGGAGAAAGCTTGTTTTCTGCTGCTCCAGAGAACAGGACCTGGAACAATGGATGCAAGCTGAAGGAAAAGAGATTCCACCTCAACATTAGGAGGAACTTCCTGACAGTAAGGGCTGTTCAACAGTGGAACACACTCCCTCGGTGTAGTGGAGTCTCCTTCCCTGGAGGTGTTCAAACAGAGGCTGGATGGCCACCTGTCGGGGATGCTTTGATTTGGATTTCCTGCATGGTAGGGGGTTGGACTGGATGGCCCTTGCGGTCTCTTCCAACTCTATGATTCTAAGATTCTATGACCACATTTCAGATGTATAGACTCCAGCAAGGAAGTCATAGCCTTTATTCTGCAAGACCTGAGCAGGGCTGTTGATGATAGGGGGACTTAGAGGTCCCTCATTCATAGGGTCACTATAAGTTAAACCTGATTTGGCAGCAATTAACAACAAACAACAAATTTCAAAATATAAGGTTAACAAAAGCTACTCGTCTGCACTGGATAAATTCAGTAGGTACAGCCTTTAGTATAGTGGATGCAGGATTCTCTGGGTGAAATCTTCAAGACTTTTTGATTAGCAGGGGAGGGATGACATCTGCCACCAGTACAAGGGGTTTGGGAGGGGGGTGCTCACTATCAACAGACCCCCTTTCGGAACTCAAAACAAGTCATGAGTAACCTCCAAGGCAATTGAATGATGTATGATGACACATTGGTGATGAGGGAAAGCGGGTTAAAAGAAGGAGCATTAGAAGAGGTGTCAGCATGGGGTGAGGTTGGATTGGAGAGTGGGAAGCTGGAGAAGGAAGAAGAGGAGGAAGAGGAGAGGAGTGAAGAGGTGAGAGGTAAATTGAGAGATGGAGGGAAAAGAAGGATGCTGAAAGAGGAGAGGAATTAAGTAGAGAAAGAGATGAGATGGAAGACTGGGAGAGTGGGGAGGGGGCATCTTGGAATAGACAGTGCAGGGGCAGACAGATGCAATAAGGACTAGAAGGGAGGGAGAGAGTGGGGCAGGACAGGTGGCTAGGAGGAGATGAGAAATTGAAGGAGAGCTAAGAATGGAGGTTCCAAGAGGTTGTGGACACAGTAGGAATCCAGCAGAGGAGGACGCAGGATGGGGGAGACAGAGGCGAGAACAGAAGGTTGGAGGGCATTGTGGAAGAAGGGGTGATTGAAAGCCCAAGGAGGTCAGTGGCAGCGGGATTAGAATGCCTGAGAATTTTGAGTGGGAGGACTTAGGAAAGTAAGGAGATTCTCAGGAGAACTCATAGTAGTAGTAAGAGAAGGGGGCCTTAAGAGAGGAAAGTTAAATTGGTTTCAAACTGGTTTATTTCTGCAGAGCAGATGCAGCCTACATCCTTTATTTTCTGAACTGGGAAAGTAAAGAGTTACTTTTGAAATTGTCTCTATGGCCTCGATGCTAAAGCCTCCACTAGAACAAAGGCCACTATTTGCCATCATTCTGCCAAAGATGACTGTTAAGGCTATCACATTCATGCTGCATTTTCCCCAAATGTCTGGTCTTTGGATGGACCAGACAGCCAAGGACATCCAGAATTGGGTGGCTTGAATAATAACCTCTCCTGTTCTAGATGCACAGGTCCCCTATCTGCTTTCTTTTCACAAGGAAAAGTGTTTTCATTTAGGCAAGCATTTTAATATATAACCATGACAGGGCAGGTTTTTTTTTTAAAATGAGGTGTGTGTTTTAGTTATGTTTCTAACTTTTGTATGTTTTTATATTAATTTAATACTGTTTTAACTGGATAATTTTCTTCTTAAATTCTTACTGTAAAGTTTTTTAAAAAATGTTTTTATCTTGTGAGCCACCTTTTGTCTCTTTCATAAAAATGAAATAAATAAATATTGAATTAAAAATAGATCCAAGCCACAGTCTCCCATTTTGTCTTGACTACATGGACATGCCCATGCCAGGCATTCAGGAAATCGAGGACAAAAAGTCAGTAGACTTTTGCTGTTGCTTGCATCTCCCTACAATAATGTACAAAAAGTGGAACTGCTAATATAAGGGACTATTACTCAACACAATACTGGCCTTCATTTTACCATCATTTCATCAATGGGATACATGTGCATTTAACTTCAAAGATGACTCTTACCACATTATCCCATATGCAGCTCGTGTGCAGGGAAAATCCCATCCTTAAAAAAACGTTGGATAAGCCCAGGTTACATATGGGCTGCATAAGGGCTACATACAGGAGAATGTGGCAAGACCTGTCTTTGAAGTTAAGCGTGTGTGTATCCTGCCAGGAAAACAATGGGATAAAGTGCACGCAATAATCTCCTTAGCTTTTGAATTGAAACACATTCCGGTCTGAATCTCTATAAAGAAAATTTCGGTGAATTTCTCGTACTCATTATTTAGCTTGCAAAAGCTACCCTCCCCCATTTTACACCTGAACCAGTAGCCTTCATTCTTCCACTTCTTGTAGTCTGGACAAACATTTGCCACTGGCCATTACAAGGGTGAATTCACAGGTTCAGTTTCAACATGAGCACACTCATGATTGAATTATCCCCACTTGGCCTGCCTTCCACTGCTAGGAAATTGCCTGGTATGATCAGAGAGAGTGTTCTTTGACAACTGATCCATAATGATTATTCCATACATTTGACTTTTGAGTCAATGCCTAAAATTACAATATGGAAAGCACAAGTGAATTCAAATTATGCAAATTATACTTGATTGTTGTGCATTAGGGACAGCCAATCTTACGAATGTACTATAATAATATTCAAGCAAGTGGAGAATGCTCCATATGTACAACAACATATCCAAAACTGTAGAAGGTTGATCACTCAGAGCACATATTTGAAAAGATGTACAGCAGGGGTTGGTAACGTCCGGCCCGTGGGCCGAATCCGGCCCGGCGAGGCCATGGGACTGGCCCCAGCCCAGTCCTGCTGCTGATTGCCGCTGACACCAGGTACCGCGGCGGCAGCGGGGAGGGCACCAAGTAGGGCGGGCCGCAGACAACCTCCATGGCCGAGGAGGCAGAGGAGGAAGCCGTAGAGGCAGTTGCAGCGATGGCAATGGCAGCACACTGCTGCTGCTGCTGCCGCCGCTGCCGCCACCACCGCCGAAGCCTTTGCGCCAGCCGGCAGCCTCCTCTTGCCCTGCACACGCATGCAAGGCTAAATAGGAAAAGTTTCTCCTCCTGAAGCTGGCTGGTCAATGGCTGCTGGCAGGGGGGCAGGCGGTTAGAGCTCCAGTCTGCCCCCATTGGCCAGCCAGCCTCAAGAGGAGGAGCTCCTCCTCTGGTCCCCACGTGGGCTGGCCCAGGCCTGGCAAGGCAGCAGTGACCAGCGGAGGAGGAGGAGGAGGAGGGAGGAGGAGGAAAAAGAAGAGGAGGAGGAGGAAGGGGGAGGAAGAGTAGCAGGAGGAGGAAGAAGAGGACGAGGAGGAAGAAAAAGAAGAAGAAGAAGAAGAGTAGCAGGAAGAGGAGGAGGAGGATTTGCATTCCACTTGTACAGGTCTACTTTGTTTTAACAATAATAGTGGTCATGATGATGATGATGATGATATCAGTCAGTTTCTGAGGCATGCACTCACTCTTTCTGAAGGCGAGACAGTGTGACTTTCTAAAGTGCATTTCTGTGTATTTTCAGTGCTTTTAATGCTAAAAGGTCTGCTTTAACAATGATGATGATGATGATGATGATGATGATGATGATGATGATGATGATGGTGATGGTGGTGATATTGATATCAGTCAGCTTCTGAGGCATGGCCAAACTCATGCACAGTGAAGAAAAACCAAAGTACCTTGACCAAGTACACACTTCTGAGAAGTATAGTTGGTGCAAGACACCTGAAACCGATTTTGTTTTTTACTTCAAAATATGATGTGTGCAGTGTATGTAGGAATTATTTTTTATTTATTTATCTAATTTTTTTAAAAAAAATTAATTATTTTTTTTTTGCTTCCCCCCCCCCTGCCCAGTTTTCTGAGGGACAGCAACCCGGCCCCCGGCTCAAAAAGGTTGCCTACCCCTGATGTACAGGTAGAAAACCCCAAAATATTATCCCATAAATGGAACACCAGAAAAAGAAGTCTTCATCCCACTCAACATATAAATTAATAACCATTATATAATAGATACTATGATTAAAATGCATAAAGCCCTAAATGACTTGGGCCCAGGGTACTTAGAGGACCGCCTATCCCCATATAATCCGCCCTGCGCTCTCAGGTCAGCCGGGAAGCAATTGTTGAGGGTTCCAGACACAAAATATTCCGTGACTGCACAGAGGGCGTTTTCTATCTCGGCCCCGCAGCTTTGGAACTCTCTTCCTGGTGAGCTCCGCTCGGCTACCTCCCTTGACCTATTTAGGAAGAGGTTAAAAACCTTCCTCTTCCAACAGGCTTTCCCCTAGATGCTGAAATATCTGCTCTCTCCCCATTGCACCAGCACTTTAAGCCAGTTAGTGTGTGGTTTTAATCTTGTACTTTTATGCTGTTTTTAATAGTTTATATATTGATTTGGATTTTATGTGATTACTGTTTGTAAAGTGTACATTTGTGTACTTCTGTGTAACCCGCTTTTATCTGCCAAGGAAAAGCGGGCTATAAATAAACAGTTTATTATTATTATTATTATTATTATTATTATTATTATTATTATTATTTTATAATGGTTATGAATACATGAATTGAGTGAGATGAAGACTTCTTTTTCTGGTGTTCCATTTATTGGATAATATTTTTCTGTGTCTTATCTTCCTGTTAAACTCTCAGAAATATGACCCAGAGGTTTAGGAAATCATCTATCACAGTGTTTATGATGAGGCAGAGAACTGCTGCGGGGTCAGCAAACATCACCTGTTTTGTTGTTGCTGATGATGATGATGATGTTAACACACCACACCTGTTTGCAGAAGCTTCTGATAGAAGCTTCTGATAGATTTTTAGGGTAATTTTTAACTGACAACTGCATAGAAATCCCCCCACTACATGAAGACACACTGGAAGGTAAACCAAGGGCTATCTAATTCAACCCGTTTCTGCAGTAATCCACAGATAACAATACCTGAGACGCATCCATCTGGCCTTTACTTAAAAAACTCCTACCAGCTACCACCTTCTAAAGAGGTCTGCTCTTACTGTCAGGATGTTCTTCCATATGTTTATTTGGACTCTCTCTGTGTGTAATTTGAATCCATTGGCCGGAGTCCTAGCCCCAGAAGAAACAGAAAACAAGCTTGCTTCTATGGTTTTTTGTGGGGTTTTCGGGCTATGTGGCAGAAGAAAATTTTCTAGAACATGGCCACATAGCCCGAAAAACCCACAAAAAAACATGGATGCTGGCCATGAAAGCCTTCGACTTCACAAGCTTGCTTCTGCTTCTCCATGATATTTAAGCTCTTCAGACACCTTAAAGATAGCTATTACAGTGGGTCCTCACTATTCGCAGGCTTGCCATCCATGGATTTAAGCATCCATGGATGGCAAGCCCCATTGTCTCCAATAATGGCATGTGAATTCAGCTGTGCTACTGGCCACACACACATTGCACCACCATTAGGGACAATGGGATGCTCCCGAGTCCTATCTCACTGTCCGGGTGCCATCATGGCTTGCCCTGTGCATATGGGGGCTGCCATGATGATGTACGTGCGGCGCAGCATCCAAACGTCACCACACCACACAGACATTCTCATTGTGCACAAGGGTGGCAATGGCACCCCATGCACAACCTAAAACGAACCCGCCAGGAGCAGGTTCTTTTTAGGCCTCATGGAAGCCGCAGCGTTTGTCTGCTGTGGCCTCCATCCGAGGCAGAAAGAGGCAGAGTCTCGCCGCCCCTTTCTGCCTGTCTGTATTCCCCCCTCCCCTCAGTTCCCTCAACTACTTGCTTTGCATTCCAACAGGCCTTGGTTTTGTTGGATCTTAGACCTTTCCACAAATGAAATAATTGGGGCTGTACATGGCACCCCTTTTTGCCCCAGATGGAGCCTGCAGCAACTGCACACCACAGCCTCTGGAGGGCGCAAAAAGAAGCCACAAAAAGCAGCTTCTTCTTGCTCCGTGGAAGGGGCATCACAGGCGAAGCAGTGCACCATGATGAAGCACCTTCCACATTGTGCTATTTGGGCACTGTGCCAGAGGCGTGCACTGTGTAGACCAGCGTGTTCCACAATAATGCCCTGCCAGCAGTGCTAGGGCTTCGAGCATGAGTATGCTCAGCCCTTACCCTGCCCACAGGCTGGCACTTTTCGACAGTCTGTACAGGGCCATTGTTTCTGCAAATGGAGGTACTTCTTTCAGTCCAATCCATAGTGCTTTAATGCCTTTGTGTTCTTCCTACTTTTCCTTATAACAACCTAGTAAGATCCATTAATATTACAAAGATTATGCATACCTATTACATAGTTCTTCCTTTTCACACCTCCACATCCCAATGCATGCTTAATTCTGTCCGTTAAAATAAAGAATACTTTTCACCCCTTTTTAATTTATTTTTCAAAAAATACTGCATTTTTGTGCACTTGTTTTGAAATGTGTGCAAAGTATGAATTCATTATTTTACCAAGTAAAGTGTGTTTCACCACTGCTTGAATACATTTGAAATGTGCATATTTTCCTAGGCACTCTATTCAAATGAGCACATTTATTCAGATGTGCCTGAAGTTTCCTATCACCATATAGATTTCAGAGCTCAACTTGTCTCTAATGCCCAGATGGTCCAGGAGTGTGAGTCAGGTGAAGTCTGAAAAAAAGAAAGAAGACCAAACCCCCCAGTGTGGTTTCCTCACATATCCCTAAATATTACTTTCTCTATATTTCAGATGAGAAAATTAAACTAAAAAATGGAGGCTGGCTTACAGAGAGCTAGAGGGTTTATCAGTCTGGAAACAACTCTGTTTCATTTCACAGCTCTGTTCATGTGAAATATAATTTTATGATCTACTTGATTTCTAAAAAGAGATCTCTCACACTTAAATGATTCCACTGGAATGGACAAAAAACACTTTTGATTTTAAGTCATGTAAAGAAAACAATGTCCATAAATATTATGTGCTGAACATAACTCCTATCCAATAGCTTAAAAATAGTTGTGTACCACATACTATATGTGTTTAAAATATTGAAACCACATTTTTTTAAAAAAAGTTTTGCATCTCATTTTAAAAAAAACAAGGAGGGGGAAAAGGAAATAAGATGGCTATTTCTTTTAATCTACAGACAAAAAGGAGCCACTTTTACATCTGAAAATCAGCTTGTTATCGATTCTATCCCTGTTAATATTCATGAAGCTCTATCACAGGACTGGAGATTTTAACACAGTGCCCCTACACTCTAAATCAATTCCCATTGATTTCAATTGGCTTCTCCCATCCAAGCATCGACCTTGCTTCCTCCCTTAGAAACCTGCTCCCAAGGTCCTTTGAAGCACACTAGCAACATAATGAGCTCAGAGGGATCACACAAGGCTCAAAGTGGACTATTTGCTGGCTCTGACAGCAAATGGGTGGATACTCTTTTCTAGTGAAATCAAGATGGATGCAAATAAAATGCTCATCCCCAAAGTAACTCAATTCTTTCTTGTTCTTCTGTATTTTTATTTAAGGGCCTCAAAGCTGCTTTGGATATATTAACCCATGTAGAGTTAGCTTTGATTTCTGTACATCATCATCAGTGAAACCAACACTGTCTCACAGCACCTTAAGGACCAGCAATTCTATTATGTTATTAGCTTTCATGGTCCAGCTTCCAAAAGAGTGGTTCTATAGAGCAGAGGTCTGCACCCATGATAGGTCCAGAAGCCAAAGATTTACTCCATAAAGTTCCAGCAGTCTCACAGACAGCTGAAAATGCCAGAAAAGGAGTGAGAGACAAAACATAAGTAGCCAAAAATCTGCTTCTGGTTTTGAAAAATATTATATTTGATGCTGAACACTACAAATTATTTTAAAAGGTGAATTGCCACTCCCAGAGGCTTTCTGCAATGGCATTTTACTCCCTTTCTTTAGTTTGGTGTGTCTGGAAATTCCAAAGAGCACAAAAACAGTCTTGAGAGGCATCTCATGTAACCCAGGGTTGCAGTTTGATGACCCTTCATGTAGATGGAACTTTCATCAACAGAAGAGAGGTGTCAATGATCCTGAACAGAACCTGCTCTGGAGGACTAGGGAACCTTCCAGAACTCAATGATGTTTATCACACTATACTCTTAAAGTGCTACAATTCCACTTTGACTCCTCTAGCTGCCTCCTGTTGCATTCTGGTATTGGCAGTTTTAAGGAGGGGTATTTAGAATACCTGAGAATTCTAAATACTCCTCCTTAAAACTGCAAATCCCAGAATGCAACAGGAGGCAGCTAGAGGAGTCAAAATGGAATTGTAGCACTTTAAGAGTATAGTGTGATAAACATCAATGTCAACCAGGGGGACGAGAAGAAAGATGAAGGAGAAAATTTCACCATTCTAGCTGTAGTTTCCAAACACTTTCATAAGCAACCCCACATACAGTGAATTGCATCAGGCTAATTAGGGCGATGAATGCATGAAGTACTGTGTCCAGATCTACTTTTCCAATGAAATGGTGCAGCTGGTGCAACACTAAAACTGGGAAAAGAATTCCTGGTCACAGCATCTGCCTAGCCTGCCAGGAGTAATGGTTTATCCAAGATCAGCCCCAAGGCACAAATATGATTCTATGATTCTATGATATTTCAAAGGAAGTGCAATCCCATCCAGAACAATTTTTAATCCTAATTCCATGTTAGTTTTCTTACTGAGCAACAGAATTTAAGTCCTACATGAATGGAGCCTCAATTTGTTCACTCACATACAGTCCTTCACTGCACCAAGACAAAAGTTAAGGACTTCCACAATCTCTTTGGCATCAGTTATGAAAGAGAGATAGAGCTGGCTTTCTTATCATACTGATGAATTTCAGCTCTAGAATTCCAGATGATCTCCTCTAGAAGTTTCATGTAGAAAAGTATAACTGACATTATTGATCATTGTGGGACCCTGCAGGGAAATACAGCCGTCTCCCAGGACCACCTTTTGGAAACAAGCAGCCCAAAAGGAATATAGCCCTAGACCTGTGTTGGCCAAATGGTCAGACGGAAACCATGGTTGATTATAATGAATGCTGTTGAATCCATCAAGCAGGACCAAAGGGAAACACTCCCCTGTTCAGTTCCTGGTGCAGATAAGCCATCAAGTTGACCACACTTTTTCTGTCCCATACCAAGGATTAAACTTAGATAGGGATTGAACCAGGTAACCTATTTCATCCAAGAAAGAATGAACTTGTACCGTTACCAGTCACTCTAAGGGGTTGTCAGAATGGGCCAAAAACTTGTGTTCCCCCAACCTCACGTTGTCATCTTGGATGAGACAAGCCAAAATCTTGAGGCCAGATCCTGGCAGACTGGACAAGAATCCAGTAGATCTGACTCAATCCCAGCATAAACATCCCTTACACCAGGTCAATTTGATCCCTGGTTCACCATGAAGTTTCCTGGAAACTCCATGGCAAGCCCTGGCTGCCTAAAATCCCATTTTACCATGCCACATTGTTGCTCCTACTGAGAAGTCCCCCAGTGTCATGTCTGATGTAGAAACAGGGCACCCAGCCATGTGTAAACACCCACATGCCAATGTAGGGATCAACCCAGGCTTAGCCCATGCCATCCTGGCTCATCTGCTCAGCCCCTAAGACCTTTTTTTAAGAGACTGAAGCCTGGATGACAATTATCTTGGGTGGTGGACTCCAGTGGAAATAAATTTAACAATGGACTTAGAATTGCTTCTCCTAGAGTGGCTGGATCACAGCCTACTTTCAAGGAAATATTTGCATCTCCACCACTGAATTGCCAGCTCTCCTGTTGCAGTTGTAATTAGACATGGTGGACATTGGTGTAACAGGTAAATTCTTGGCCTAATTTTGCCAAACAACTTGTCTACATCATCATGCTTGGCTAACTGAAACTCATTCATCAAAACCCCAGTTACTTCCCCAGACTAAACTTCATTGTAGAGCCAAAGTCCACACTGGCAAGCCTACCAATTTTCTCTAGAAAATATTTGACAAATTTATCATTGTGTATGTCTGAGGTCTCCTCCTTAGCTGTCTAAGACCTGAAGTGCAATAGCCCCTTGACTGCATGAAATAATTGTGCTGAATGAGACTGGGCCAATACAATACAGACAGCAAAGAATATTTCCTTCTCTTTCCTTACTGCAGCAAAGCAGGTTTTAAATAAGTCCTAATCCATGTTTAGTTATATTCATCCCTTATCCATCCCAGGTCTTTCTCTCCATTGGACTAGATGGCTACCAAAATGCTTTTTTTGTCTTGAGCTCCTCAGAAAACCAAAGATTCCATGCTCTGCACCATTAGGAGAAATTATGCAGATCACCTGAGCCATATTCCACAGATCAACCAGGGCATCAATAGAATTGCCAGCTATAACAGATGAAAAATCCCAGTTTCTGAATCCTTTAGTCTCTGAGGTGGATTGTTGTATCTCTCACCCTTGTAGAGGTTAGGAATCACAGAAAATCTCAACTCTATTAAGTGCTGATCTGTCCATGACAGTAGAGTTCCTTCAAAATCCTCTACAGACAGATCACCCTCACCCAGGCCATCACGGTCTAGATCAACAACATGGCCTTTTATGTATGCGAGGCCAAATAATAATTTGGGAAGCTTATGTTTGCCATGAAATCCTGAGCCAGTACCAATGTGGACGCTTCAATACAAAAGTTAAAACCTCCTAACACACTACATTTGGGGGAGATAAACCATATCTGATCACACCTCCAGGCAAGGAGACCATTGGGCAGTGGGATGGACAGTGGTTCAACTCAAAGTTATCACACACACACACACACACACACACACACACACACACAGACACACTGGTGATATTCAAACAGGATTATCTTAATAGGTGGTGGATTCATGACAGATGAGGGCAACTCTACTTCCCTACCCATAAGATCTTGCTTGCTGCTGTACCCATGAACCTGGTAAGCATAACTGGTCAAGCTGGACCATGATTGATATAAGGGTTGAAACTGGGACTTTCTCAATGTTAGACATTTCAAATACATATGGCAACACAGAAAGTCACCATTGTGTGCCTTCAAGCCATTTCCGACTTATGGTGACCTTAAGGTGTATCTATCATTGGATTTTCTTGGGATGTTTCTTCAGAGGGCTTGCCATTGACTTCCTCTGAGGCAGAGAGGGTGACTTGCTCAAGGCCATACAGTGGATTTCTTGGCTTAGCTGGGATTGAACCCTGGTCTCCAGAGTCATAGTCCAACATTCAAATCACTATTCTACACCGGCTCTCAAAAATACCAGATCAGATTTAGACTTATTCTAGCTTTGGGTTTCCTCTGACTGCTAGTAGATCTTCAGGATTTCACAAAGGACTCTTTCCCAATCCTACCTGGAGAGACAGGAATATAAGCTGAAAACCTATGTATGCTTTCCTCTAAGCTGCAAAGGGCTATTAAAGAATTTACTTTTTATTACATTCTTTTTGGAATTCCCCCATTTGGATTGGCTTTCATGTGCACAAAACTTTTGCTCCTTTATGTCATTGTCCTTTAGTGAAGTGTGGGATCATGTGGTTGTCTCTGCGTTTTCCCTTTTTGGGGATCCTTCCTGTCTGCCAGTAGACTATTCCTATCTTTTTGTGCAATCAGAGAAGTCCGGACATTGCTGTACTCAATGGGAGGAAGGCTTTGTAATTAAGCAGATCCTGTTCTGTTTACAAAAACACTTATGAATACACAGTCTGGCAAAAAGGTCAGTTTCAAATGCTAAATTTAATTAAATATGAGGTGGGGGTGATGAAGGGAAGGGGTGTTGGTGTCGTGTAGTGTGGTGGGGGTGAGATGTAAGCACTGTGTAATGAAAGTCTTTGTGATTCTCTTTGAAAAATGGCATTGATGTAAGAAGAAAGATTTGTCCAAAAAAAGAAAAGTTTTTTACTGTATAACATCTGCTATATTGATGGTTCCAGTCCAAAACCTTATGCTTGACAAAATCAAATCCAATTAAAATATCATTTTATAATGGCAAGGCAAAACAATGGAGAAAAGCTCATTTTGTGACAGAAGTAGGAATCCCAGATGGGGAAAAGAGAGAGAGAGAGAGACGAGTTCGATTATTCAACATTAGTGGGGATTTGATCTTGGTTTTGGTTTTATTCCTTTCATGAATGCATAGATAGTTGTCCCAAAAGAAATGACTTTTTGCAAGCTAAGGAAGCAAATTTGTATCATGATGTTTATAAATGATGGCTACTACTCTTTCTTGATAGATACCTACTACTTACCATACCAGAGTCTTGGTACTCCTATATGCCAGCTGCTAGGAAGCATGAGAGGTGATGGGACAGCATAGATATCTGGTTGACTATAATGTGAATGCAATGTTGCACATGATAGGCCGTTGGTCTAATCCATCATGACTCTTCTGAGAACTATTGAACTATAGTGCTGGAAGTTACCCCAATAATCATTTAGTCCAGATAGGGACAATAATGAAATCCTTAGTGCCAATTTATGTTCCTGTGGCACAATAGTGGCCAGAATAGCAATAGCAAGTACATCTCTATACCACTTATCAGTGCACTTAAACACTCTCTAAGCAGTTTACAAAGTGTAAGCTAATTGCCCCCAACAATCTAGGTATTCATTTTAGTGACCTATGGAAGGATGCAAGGCTGAGTCAACCCTGAGCCCCTGGCCGGTATTGAACTCACAACCTTGTGGTTTGCGAGTAAGTGGCTGCAGTACAGGCATTTAACCACTGCATCATCAGAATTCCACTTCTAGTTCAGGAAGATTAGTATGTCTTTATGTTAACTTATTTAAAATATGAATTGCCACTCCTAGAAACTTTTATGAGATGGAATTTAGTTCCCATTCCTTTTTACCATGGACAACAAAAGGGCAACCCAAGAAGACTGGAGGGAACTGAAGGCTGCAAAACCAAATATGCAGGCTGCAAGCAGCCTCAAAACTACAAGTTACCTTTGTTAGGACTAGCCTAAACTCTTGCTAATGCAAGAAATCCACACTTAAAATATCTCTGACAGGTGCCCATGAAACCTCTGTTTAAAAACATCTGATCTACCACTTTCTGAAGATATTGATTCCACCATTGATCAATTTTAATCAGGAGTGTCATTTCAAGATGGAGAAAGTTTATTTTCTCAAAGCTAAATACACCAGGCTCCCTAAAATGTTTTTTGTAACAGGTCTTTTACCATCTTTGTGACACTCCTGTGGACAATTCAGTGTAGTTATTGTCTGCAAATGGTGAAAGCCAGAACTGCACACTGTACACTAGGGGACCTTTTACACTACAGTTATAGTGCTATGATTCCACAGCAACTGACATGGTTTCATGGAATCCTGGGATTTGCAGTTTATGGGGGCAGGTGTTCAGACTCTTCAACCAATGCCTCACCAAAATGCAAACCTCAGGATTCCCTAGGAAGGAGCCATGACAGTTAAAAATGGAATCATAGTATATTAGTGTAAAGGGCCTCTAGTGAGGTATGACCAATGCAGAATAGAATGGTACCTTTACTTCCCTTAATCTGGACACTATTCTTCTCTTGTAATAGGTCTTTTGATGTAGCTGCATCATACTGTTGATTAGTGTTTAGCCTGAGGTCTGCAAATAACTTAGATCCATTTCCACATGTACTGCTTCCCAAACAATGACACCATCATCTATTTGTGCATTTGATTTTTTCCTGCCCAAATGAATTTTTGCATGTATCTCTGTCAGAATGTATTGTGCTTGTTTTGCCCCTGTTCTCTAGCCTATTCAGGTCCTCCTGACTCCTGTTTTACTGTCTTGTATCCTATTTCCTCTCTCCCAGTTTAGTTTTGATGCTGTTGCGTGCCTTAAGATTTAATGAGTAACCCCTGTACTCTTTCATTGATTCCATTTATAAAGTGGTCTAATGTTTTTAATTCTAATTATCCAGTGCAGCAGCATCAGTGCTGCTACCAACTTCACCTGCAACAAAATATTTGAAGTGAAATTATAAGATTTTGCTAAGGGACAACGTTAGTCAGAACTGATATACAAGACGGACCAACAGAAACCTTATCTCCCACCATATTCACATATATCCAAGTCTTTTCAGATTTGAAGATTCTGACTTCACAAGATTTGTTCAGAGGGGTTTTTCCTTTGCCTCCCTCTGAGGCTGAAAGTGTATGACCTGTCCATGGTCACCTAGTGATTTCCCATGGCTAACCAAGGGATTCAAACCCTGCTCTCTAGAGGCATAGTCCAGTACTCAGAAAACTACACCATGCTGTAGTGATCTCACGTCTTGATTACTGTAATGTCCTCCTGGCTGGGCTTCCTCTTTCTCACCTCCGTCCTTTAATCTCTGTCCAGCATTCAGCTGCACGCATTATCACTTCCACCCACCGCTCTGACCACATTTCTCCTGTGTTGGCATCCCTTCACTGGCTCCCTCTCCCTTTCCGCATTCAGTATAAGCTCCTGCTGTCGACATTCAAAGCCCTCCATGGACTGGCCCCTCCTTACTTATCAGACCTTCTTTCTCTTCACCTTCCCACCAGGGCCCTCCGTTCTGGTAGTCAAGGGTTCCTGTCTCAGCCCAGGATTTCCTCTGCCCCATCCCAGATTCGCCCCTTTTCACTTGCTGCCCCTCACTCCTGGAACCTTCTTCCTCCACAAGCAAGAGCCATCACTTCTTTAACCAGCTTCAAAACGGAGCTGAAAACCATCCTATTCAGAGAAGCTTTCCCAGGCATCACATAATTGTCGCTTACTATCTGATGTTCTGTTGTTGGCTGTTTATCGATCCATTTCCTGTATTCCTATGTACTGTATATGTATTATCCTACTTGTGATTATGTATTTTCTCTGGATAATGATTAACCATCCATTATGAAGCCTTGCCCTCCCTCCAGTCCATCTGCCTTGGTCCAGACCTCGGAGGTTGAGAGGAACTGCTGGACCTCTTACCCTTTCCCTCCACCACTCCCTTCTCCTTCTGTGTCATGTCTTTTTAGATTGTAAGCCTGAGGGCAGGGAACCGTCTAACTAAAAAGATTGCATGTACAGCGCTGTGTAAATTTACAGCGCTTCATAAATAAAGGTTAATAATAATAATAATAAATATTTTTATCCCAAGGTTTGATTCCCACTCAGGCATGAAGCCTGCTGCGTGACCTTGGCTAAGTCACATGTTCTCAGCCCCAGAGGAAAACAATGGCAAACCTCCTCTGAATAAATCTTCCCAAGAAAACCCCATGATAGATTTACCTTAAGGTCTCCATAAGTCAAAGATAACTTCAAGGCACACAGCACACACATAGGTTTTTTTTTTAAACTAAGATGAAAACTGGAGAAGTCAAGCTTAATTCTCTGTTCACATGGTGCCAATATTTCTCTCACAAACCTATGACTCACAGTTAACCTTTAACAATAAAATTGCTGAAGATGTCATCTATCACATACAGCTAGGTCCTATTCTGGTGCTGGATTTTGCCCATGGTGAAGTTTGGGGCCAATATGGAGTGGCTTATTCGTGTGAAACATCTGTAGGATTTCAAGGGAAATTACAAAGCATTTTAATAATAAGAGTGAGAGTCCTGGGTAGTTCCACACATTCCCATAAAGTGTGCTTTTGCATTTTCAAAAATGAAAGGAGCCAGTGTGATGCAAGTACAGCCACAGGTATTGATATCAATCCTACTTTTTCAAAATTATGTTTTCTGAAGTTTCTGGATTGATAGGAAGCATTAGGATAAATGAGACGACTATGTATTATTTATCAAATATGGAGCCCTTTTGGACTTTCTATGACCTCCTGTGCTATGGCAGTGACTGGTATATTGAAGCATAATATTCCCTTGCATCTGTATTATGGCACCTTTCCAGCAATGTGAAGATTATTCACAAATTTTTTCATCCTTTATGAAATTAAGGCTGCCTCATTATACTGAGAATATGATTAACCATTGTAAGATTTTTTTTTAATTGTTTGCATTGCAGGATTGCATCTGTGAGAAATTTGCTTGTGCCAACAGACTATCCATCCTCTTTGTGCAACCCACTGAAGGCCTATGCACAAAGCAGCACATTTTGTATAAAATAAGTTTTGGGGGGAAACTAAATGGGAAAATCAGAAGCAATGTTCAAAAACTGACATAATCTTCCCCAGAAAGAATAAAACTGTTGCAATTCTTCATTTTTAAATACTTGGGGGGGGGGGGGATTTCTTAAGAAGGTGGGTTAGATCGAACTACTTCACCTTGCAACTCTTCTATGCTTGTGTGTATTTTGGAATGGGGGGGGGGGGAGAAGAGCCTGATGCTCCCATGCATTTGATTCATACCTCCCAGTAACTGCAGTAACATTGACAATGAAAGAAGTAATGTTATGGCTTTCTCTTGTAGCCACATAATGTGACTTCCACTATTAACAAGCAAAGGGGTGAGTAGAGTGTTTCTTAACCTAATTGGTGTGGAGAACTGGCAGGGTTGTTTGTAAAAAAACAAACAAAAAAAACTCCAACGTTTCAAGGACTAGCATAATATTTGTGCCCATTTAATACAGTTGTTTAAATCTTCTGGAAACTCTCCTGGGACTGGTAACCAACAGGTCAGAGACTAGCACTGAGCAAGGAATCACAACTTTGAGTTGCTCTAGGCTAACACCAGAAATAAAAAGGCCATGGGTAAGAAACCCTCCCACCCCTCCAAAGTTCACGTTCAGTTCATATGATAAGACAGAAGTAACTTGTAAAATAGTACTATGTCCTGGATAGGTAGCAGGTAGAATGTCCATGTCTTCTCTTCTACAGAAGACAATCCTCTTTTTGATGATAACCTATATTTAGAAGGTAATGCACCAATCCAACTGTGGTTTAAAGATAAAGAACTTTAAGAATGGACAGTTGGGACCAACAAGTTGCTTATAAACATTTACCACCTGGAAAGCAGACTAGGCTGACAGGAAGGCCACAATCTTCCCTCCTAAGAAGAAATGTATTGTTGTTTAAATTACAGTAATTAATTCAAATTGTGCATATTTATTCATAAATTAGGATGTGTAAAATATTTTTTTTAACTGACACATTTCCAGCCAAATGTGTTAATACCAAACTGACTAAACTTATTTGTTTGGTCCTGACATTTCATTCATTGCCTTTGCACCCAGTGCAATTTAGTGTCTCAGGCCTCTGTGTTAAGCTGTCTCCCTTAGTGCTGTCTGATTTGACTGCAGCAATCCTCTTTTTAAAAAGAAGGGGTTAAATTCCAGACATCCCAGTAGTGATCACCATGGTTAAAACTGATCAGCAACTATGTAAAATGTCAAATAGTGGTTCAACATAGCAAGATGCTTTTTGAAAGTAGAACCATTTGTCAGTCTTTCCCAGTCATTCCTCAAATTCTTTCATCAAAAGCAATGGCCTGCAA
Organism: Sceloporus undulatus; assembly: GCF_019175285.1. NCBI lineage: Eukaryota > Metazoa > Chordata > Lepidosauria > Squamata > Phrynosomatidae > Sceloporus > Sceloporus undulatus. Next base: position 281,231 of record NW_024802943.1, read on the forward strand.
AACATTTTAAAAATGTAATCTGAGAAAGAAGCTATGATTTTTACTCTTACTGAAGACTGAAAAAATGATTGGTGACAAGGAAGCAGAGAACAACTAGCATACCACTGTGTATTTGTTGGTAAGAACAGTGTTCAGTGTGCCACCTGAGATGACAATTCTCTCTCCCTCTCCACTCAAACTCTCGCCAACATTTTTTTAACATTCTGAAATGTACTGAAGATGAAAAGCTAAGGTTTGTTTAAAAAAAAAAGCTGATGGACAATCCATATTGCAAAACAACAGAGAAAATATCTGCTTGTTTGTTCATGGTTTATCAATGTTGGCAGTCAACCCCCTGCAAGTCTCATTTACTGTCTGTAGGACTCAAAATACTGTGTATCTGAATACTACCTGCTTTATTCTCCTGCACAGCCCATTTTTCTTAAATAGAGGCGTAATTAATGTAAACAGCTTTCTTCATCCTGACTAGGAAAGGGGACTTTTTAAATATAATTTCCCACATTTTCAGTCTTGTTTCTAAAATGTTTGTAAAAATTATTGTGTTTGTGAAAAAACCACTTCTTCCATCAAAATTCTGCCCCAAATACAGTGGTTTTGCTCAATTTTTTTACACACACACACACACACACAGACATACTTTTTTTACTTGAATATTTCTGCCCCAAGATTGCAAAAACAAAAAATATGAAAATGGGCAAAAACTGTTGTAAACTCAGTCAGTAAAACTTAGGGGCTCAGTACATCGCCCATATCCAGCATCCTGCAGCTACCCATTTCCTTGCCAGATTGGGGCTGTGGTAACTATATGCTGCGGCCCCAATTTGGCCTTTCCACAGCTCAAAAAGAAGCTGCAAAAAGTGGTTCCTTTTTGCACCATGGAAAGGGTGCCCTAGCCATGGCAGCAGTGGCTTTTTGCCACTTCTTCACACAGCGTATGTGAACGCTGCACCGAAGATGCAGTGTAATGCCACCCACCATCTGGTCAGGCAGGCAGTGTGGGGCTGGAATGGGAGTGGAGTCGGGGTGACCAGTGTGCAGACACCATGCCCCCACTCTGCCCCAAGCTGTTGTATAACGCCAATATGTACCCCCTATGAGTGAAAAATGGAGAGATTTCTCTGGTGTTTTTCAGAATCTCTGCCTTTGCTCCTAAGATTCTTCAAATTCCTTAATTAAAAGTTCAGTATATAAATAAAGACACATTATTTTATCCTGGATATGAAAGTGTATTTTAAATAAATTGTTAATTGCCATGAGATTTATTTTTCTTCTTTTTTTCTTTTTTGCATTTTGCATTTTTTGGGGGAAAAAGTTATTTGTTCTACAAATTATAATTTTGTAAATGAAACCATTAGTTTTGCAAAAAGTACATTATTTTGTGCAAACTCGGTCAGAGTTGTTGTTTTTTGTTTTGTTTTTTGACAAAACTAGGAATGTTTTGCACCAATAAAAAAACCCTGAAGGGTGCTCACTAATGCTTGATCTTTGTCCTGGAAAGAGGTGGAGCACCAAGAGTTCTGTTCTGGTTCTGGTGGTCTTCACAGTTTTTATAAATGACTTGGGTAATGAATAACAAGCATGCTTATCAAATTTACAGATGACACCAAAATAGAAGGGGTAGCTAATACCCCAGAGGACAGGTTCAAGACTTAAAACCATAAAGGGACACCCCACTCTGAGCATGTTTGTTAGACTAGATGTTGATATAATGATTTTTATTGATGTTAATGCAATGCTGTGGTTTTATGGACTGTATGTTATATGGAACTTTAATTCTATTTTTATTGATGTAATTCCACCTCGATTCGTAGGGAGAGGTGGGAAATATAAATAAAAACTATTATTATTATTATTATTATTATTATTATTATTATTATTATTATTATTAAAATGACATCAGCAAATTGGACAGCTGGGCCCAAACTAACAAAATGCATTTCAACACATATAAATATCAGGTACTACATTTAGACAGGAATAATGAAATGCACAAGTATATGATAAGTGATGCTGGCATGATGACAATACGTCTATGAAGGATTTAGGTGTCTTGGGGCTCATTCCCACTACAAAATAACCTGGTTTGGAAATCTCTCCGGGGCCGTTTACCCCTCTTTGTTGTTCACACTGACTGGGCAGGGAGAGGAAGAACGGTTGCCACGGAGAGATGATGATGACGGAAAGGGAGGAGGGAGAGGAGGAGGATGAAAGAAAAGGAAAACCTCTAGGAAAACCTCATGACTGGTGCACCCTAAGTTGGAAATTATCTGAAGACACATAACTACAACAGCAACATCAATAGAGGAGGAGAGGTGGCAAGGTGGGAAGGCTTGGGCGTCGGCTCCTCCTCCTCCACCTCCTCCTGTTGGGCTGCCCTCTGATGCCCCCTCACCTCACCACTGCTTGCCAGAACCCTCCAGGGGACCCTCTCTGTCCATGGTAGTGGTAGCAGCAGTGGCAGTGCTCCATCTCCCTCTCTTCCTCCTTGCTCTGCTGGCTCTCTCACAAGCTGGCCTGGAGCCTCCTTGCCCCGGCCCTGCTTCAGCCCCAGAGATCACATTGGGAAAGGAAGAGGAAGAGGAGGAAGGAGGAAGGTGTTGGGGAGGGAGGGAGGGGGAAAGGGACCAGGAAGAGAATGCCCACCTGGCAAGACCTCCGGAAGAGCAGGCAAGACAGAGCCAGCTGAGTGGCCCTGACTCTTCTGAGGTGGCCACCATGACCATAGCCATAGCAGCCTCAAAGACAGGTCCCCAAAAGTGGGGCCCTGCTGTGCCAGGTGGGGGCTAGCAAGGGCAAGAGAGCCCAGCTCACCACCTTCAACTTCAGGCAAGATGTGAATCAAATCCCTCATTCCCACTATTAGGACACTCCTCTAAATTGATTATTTTTTTACAAAAGAACCACCAAAAAACAAGTGTCTGAAAAAAAGGGGGGGTTGGGGGGTTGGATTTGTCTCACTTTAAAGTGACTCCAATTGAATGCAGTCGGATTTGAAATGGTTCCCAGTGTAAATGACACACATATAAATCTATCAGAAATCATATCATAGTGGAAATGACCCCTTAGAAAAACCCATATTAAACATGAGCCATAATGTGATATAGGTTTGAAGCACACCAGCAGCTTGGAGGGCCTCTGGCTGCTCTAGCCCAAGTCAAACCCCATTCAGTGCAGGACCATGATGACTGGACAGCACACTCTGAAAGTGGGCTACCATCACAGTTCCAAATAGGCCACCAGCAAGGAGCACTTTAATAATTTTTCCTTAGACTCAAGCCACCTTAGGTGACATTAGGCCAGCTCCCAGCCATTCTAGGGGCATGCGTCTTCTGCACACCCAACCCTTGAAGCAGCAAGAAGTTGGACTTTTTGGCCCATCTGTTTCTGGTCATAGAGGCCAAAAGAGCCAATGCAATTCTAGACTACATCAATAGAAGCACAGGGACAGATAGAGAGATATCACAGTACTATTGTATTCTGCTTTGGTCAGATCTCACCTGGAATATTGTGTCCATTTCTTGGTGCCACAGTTCAAGAAGGATATTGACAGCTTGTATTCAGTACAGGGTGTGCAAGATAATAAAAGGGTTGGGAATCAAGCTCTATGAAAAATGTTTTGGGCAGCTGATCATGTTTAGCTTAGAGATGGAATATTGAAAAATGATTATAATAGCTTTATTCAAATACATGAAGGGATATCATGTAGAAGATGTAGTGGACTTTTCCTGTAATTTGATTCCACTGGTTCTTTTCCAGGTCTTTTGAGCAGCAGGAAAGAGATTCCATCTAAACATTAGAAATAACCTTTTTACTGTAAGAGCTGTTTGGTTGTGAAATAGACTGCCTTGGAGAGTGCTAGACTCTCCTTTTTTGGAAGTCTTTAAACAAAGGTTGGATTGCCATCTTTTAGGAGTGCTTTGTCTATTCCTGCATGGCAGATGGTTGGACTAGTTAACTCTTGCAGTCCATTCCAGCTCTATGAATCTATGTTTATTTGATTCTAAGTCTGGAAAAATAATTGAAAAATGCATACAAACTTGCATAATCTCATACAATGGGAAGAAAACTTTTGAAGTTATTCTTTATTGAATGTGAAAATGAAATAACCAAGGATTTACATCCTGAGAGAAAAGATTTAGAAAGAGCAATTTCCATTTTTTTTCTCAGTATGGACCCAAATATCCAAAGCCATCACTGACTGGCATGGTAATTCTTTGTTTTTTTCCAATTTTCATCTCCCAGTGAATGGTAAGCCTGGAACAATCCCATTTCTACCTGTGACACATTAGGAGTATTCATCTGCTGCCATCCCATTCCAGTAACTTTAAATTTTGATCATCTCCTTTTAGCCCTTACACTCTGGAGCCAATGAACGTCAGAGCTCAAACAAAACTGGAACCTGTCGGCCCATGTTCAGACAAATAGCCCCAACCAAGATGATTTATTTACAACAGTTAATACAATTGGTAGTAACGACTTTATAGGCAACCTCTAAGTGCAGGCAAGATGAAAAATTTACTAAATTGGAGTATAAAAATTCATAAGAAAATGTACAGAATCAATATTTCATGGAGCTTGCTTTACCTTGCCTTACACAAATCTACTCCAGAGCTTACATTAAAATTTAAACCAGCTCGGTGCGACAAGTTCAAATACAAGGGCCATTTCATATTAGCTTAACTTTGGAAGATTTTTCCCCTCCTTTTGTTGGTTTGTTTCATAAAATTGAAAAAGAAAAGACTTCAGGAGCTCAGCACCAAAGCAGCTGCAGGGCCGGATATTCTTCATTCCTTTCTTTATGGCTATTTTAAACAGAATGAAAACTAATTTAGGTGTGATTGCATATTAAAACCTTTTTCATAAGAAAAATAATAAGTATGTATTATCATTAGCCAAGATAGGCATTTTTCAGACATTGTCAGAGACAGAAAATCCAGTTTCTTCCTCTGTGAACAGAAGGATATGAAGTTTAGCAACAGATGCTAACAGATCATTAGCAAATGATGTTTGTGTACAGAAGACACTGAGCAGAATGTTGTTAGTGGCTTACTTGTGCATAAGTGCAGCTTTGCAAATTGGTTTAAAATGTAGTGTGAATGGACCCTGAACTTCCACCCCTTCCCTCCATATCAGTGAGGAACAAACTTTTCTAGGGCTTGAAAGCTAACAGGGTAAAAGAAAGACATGAAACTGTGTGAGCAAAGCCATTATACTATGTCTGCTTGATGTAGGATCTCAGTCTATGGCGCATTCCAGACAGGCCCTATTGGGCGCTGTTGTTACGCGTGAGGGGCGGCGCTTCCTGACGTGCCTTGCCCCTCACATGTAACAAGGGCATCAAAATGGTGGCACCCTATAGAGATGGGTGCCACCATTTTGACGTGACAGACGCCTAGCATCCGCACGTCTCGGCACCCTTGTAATGCCGCAAGGGCGCCATTGGTGCCTTGCAATGTCACAACGGTGCCACAAGAAGAACCTGCTTTTTGCGGGTGGTTCTTGCTGCACAGGGGAACCACGTGGTTTGTCTGCTGCAGTTCCCTCATGCAGCAAACACAGGCGCCAGCAGACCATCCTTTTGGGCGGTCTGTAAAGCGCTTATGTGTTTAATCTTCACCATTTAATAGGAATTTAGGGGCTCGACAGACGGGTGGCTAAATGCCGCCCCTTTTAGCCCTGGGTCTTTGTTGTGGCAACCACACACCGAGGCAACGATCCGCTCCCTCTCAGGACCAAAAAAGAAGCCACTGTAAGCAGCTTCCTAGAAGGGATGCCATAGTGGTGCTCATGCGCCATGATGACGCCCTTTCCAGCCAGCACTTTTTGGGCACTGCACCACCTATGTGTCATAATGATGTGCCCCATGTAGATGGATGCACACCATAATGGTGCATGTGAAGCAGAACTAGGGCTTGGAGTATGTAAATGCTCCTCCCTAGTTCAGCCCTAGTCTGCAGTCAGGCCAGCACAAAGTGCCAGTCTGTACTGCCCCTTAGTTAGCAGGTAGGCCAAAGAAAGAGAGAGAGAGAGAGACAGAAATCAACCAAGAATCAAAATCAGAAAGTTTCAGCAGCTGAAACTTAGCCAGATTGTTGGTAAATGACAGCAGTCTGCAGGTGCAGAGGCAAAAAAAAGCTTCAATACAGGAAGAGAAACACTGTATTGGTGGAAAGGCGGGGGGTTGGATTGGTGACTTAGGGTTTGTCCACATGGGCCAAATAAAATGCCCTCCCCCTTCTTCTTGGCAGGCAGTCCAGACAATACAGGGTCCAATCTCCATCTTGCCAATTTGGCACTAAACTGTATACCACTTTTTAAAAGTTTTTTAAAGACTCATCTTTTGTTCTACATCTTCCTAGAAGATCTGGGTCTCTCTGTTGCAGTGCTGGGTGTTTACAATGCACCTTCTGTGCTGTCTGGAGCTGCCACCCCTGGTGTGAGTGACTTGCTCTGAGGTCAGAATGAAAAAACCAATCATAGAATCATCAAATCGTAGAATTGGAAGAGACCACAAGAGCCATCCAGTCTAACTCTCTGCCATGGAGGAACTCTCAATCAAAGCAGCCCCAACAGATGGCCATCCAGCCTCTCTTTAAAGACCTCCAAGGAAGGAGACTCCACTACACTCGGAGGGAATGTGTTCCACTGCCGAACAGCCCTTACTGTCAGGAAGCTCCTCCTAATGTTTAGGTGGGATCTCTTTTCCTGTAGCTTGCATCCAGGAAAAGATTGATGTTGAGCACCTCCTTCTGACCTTAGAGCAGGTGACTTGCACCAGCGGTGGGTGCCACAGTAGAATGCATATGTAAACAGCCACATGGCATCGCTATGGTAATAGGTGGATGGTGGGGCAGCTTTGGGGGCAAAATAAGTTGGCCTGCTCCCAGAGTAATCTGGCCCATGCAGACCTGGCCATGAATAGAAGATGAGTAGAAGACCCTTCACCCATGCCATCCTTATGATTACTTGTATGAGAAAAGAAGCCTTATTGGGAACATTATGTTGAGAGGCAATAACTAGCTCTAGGTTAACCTCTTGAAAGACTCAAGGGTTAGTCTCTCTTTTAAGTAGGACACATGACTACCCTCCTGACCTAAATAATTAAGAATATTTAAAAATATTCAGTTGAGGATATTCTTCCTTTTCTTGTGATGTTTTGATGAATCAAAAGGAAAACTAATATTGGATGCAGCGTCTATTATGGGATGTGGGAAGGGTGAGAGAGTTCTGGCACAGTGGCATGATTAAGTTGCCCATTGTTGGTTTATGCTTTACATTATGTAATTATTTAAAGCCCAGCTCTATTGATTGCCACATCATTGAAAAATGCATTTACGATTGTGTCCATAATGCTTGTGTTCTGAATGAAAGCAAAAGAGTTTGACAGATTTGGAAATAATGGGCGATCCCATCTTACATGTTATACTGTAATTCATTAAGCTGCTAAAAATATTTAGATACTTAATTGGCATTTAACAAGATAGCTATAGGGTGTAAATGAGACATTAAATCCTCTTCTAAAACGCTCATTAGGTTTGTGTTAGAAATTAATTGATCTAATTTACTTGCTGTAAACTATTGTACTGTCTCCCATCAGTTGAGAAATTCAGGGTATTGATGAAAGATTTTGGGAAGGTAGAAGTGACTTTGTACAGCATCTTGGCTACAGAAGACATCACCTTAACTTTGGCTCCACTGAAAAGGATGCTGCATTAGAGCAGGGCTTTCTTGTTGTTACTTGCATGGCAAGCAGGATTCATGTCAAATTGTACAATTTGATTAAAGTGTATTATTGTTCTGAAATAATTGTTGGACTTCCCCAAATGTGCCACTCCAGTCAAATTCCTGTGTGATCATTCTAAATATTGTTTAGATGTTTTCCATGTTACCACAATGACATGTAGTCTCATAACACATTTTCATCACTTCATAACACTAGGAATTGGAAAGAAGTATTATGAGACTACAGAGATTAACACATGCCAAATCTGCACCAGGATAGATGTGGGTTGTAACTGTCACTGACAGATCTTATCACACTCTTCCATAGCTGGGCGGTAGGCAAGCTGTATCCAACCCAGGCTTCCCATGTACCATTCTTGAAAATCTACAGGAGAAGCCTAGAGTGGATATGGGCGGTGTGTTAAAATGTGTCAGTGATGTGGATTTGGCATGTGATAAACTCCTACATCATTGTGATAACATGGGGAAAAACAGGTGTGGTATAGTGGTTTGAGTGTTGGATTATGACTCTGGAGACCAGGGTTTGATTCCCAGCTTGGCCATAAAATCCACTTGGTCACCTTGGGAAGTTGCATTCTCTCAGCCTCAGGGGAAGACAATGGCAAACCTGAATAAATCTTGCTAAGAAAACCCAGTGATAATGTCTCCTTAGGGCCAGCATAATTTGGAAAGAACTTGAAGGCACAGATCAACAACAAGACTATAAAACATATGATGAGCTTGACAACAAGAAACATGTACTGTATGCACAATAAGTCTACATTATTCATTATGCATATTTCATAACCTTTGTGTCTGTTCTGGGGTACACAGGTCAGGATACCACACACACACCATCCATCCATCCCTACAATATATCTATGATGTTGGTTCATATAGACTGTAACCGATCCAAGTTCATTCATGGAATGACCTTAGATCTCTATGGTTGATTCAGTTCTAAACCAAGGGCTTCCTGATTCTATTCTAACATGCTAAATCAACACTGTCCTAGTTTTTATTACACTGCTCGGGGATAGGTAACATGCATATTTCCAGATATTGGATTATAACTTCCTTGCATTGTTGACTAGGCTAAGAAAGCTTGCAGTCTAAGAAAAACTGAAAGGACATATGTTTCCCACCCTGAAATAGATTTAAGGGTACCCAAAATATGCTGTGAATCTGCATATGAAATAATGGTCTGAGTCACTTTATATAAAGTGAACAACTGATAACAGTGAAGAATCACTGAAGAGAAATAAGCAGCTGGAATTCAAATGGGCAGCTGGGCTTTCCCATAAGGTCAAATGTTTATGAAGACATTTCAAAATCAAATTTCAGGAATTTCATACAACTCTGTAATAATTTCTGATTTATCTCCTGTGGTGGTATTTCTCACTGAACACTTGCATGGCTGCCATGAATGACAAGCCAAAACAGGACTCAGTCAGCCCTAGGCTACACAGGAGGTTGAACAACACAAGCAATGGTAGTCGTTTCATTCCCAGATGTAGGCTAAGTAGTAGTCATTCATACTACCTAGTAGTTCTCTGCTTATTGCTCTTTTTCACAAGTTGTGAACTATGCATCCCAGAGCAATTAGTGGGTTAATACTCTCCTCCCTAGTTATTTCTCAGATGCCAGACCAGTTCAGCATCAATTTGAGGCATATTTCTTTGGGGGAATCTGGGCTATTATTTCTGGGAGTGCTGTCCATTTGACAGGAAGGAAGCTTTGTCACAGGAGCACAATCAGCATCCTTTTGAGTGTCTCCTGAAAATGTATTTCAGAATTAAAGATTTAAAGCCGCAATTAAACCTCGACATCCCCCCCCCCCAAAAGCTGCAATCTGATGTTTACGGAACCTCATAGGTAATTTATAAAGAAGTGTGCATGTTTGTCTATGCATGTTTCCCTCCCCCCTCTCTCTCTCTCTCTCTAATCTCAGTTCTCCTTTTTTTCTTTTTCTTTTTCTTTTCCTTTTTCCTTTTTCTTTTTTTTTTCTTTTTGCTTCAACAAAAATTAATCTGGAGATAGTCTGCATCTCTGATTGTGCCAGGGGTTTATTGGAATTCAGTCAAGGAGGAGTGTTGAAAAATGCAGAAGTTATGGAGAACACAGAGGTGGTTTCAGGCATGTATCTGATTTTAAACAGCTGTTGGGGAGATTTTTCGCCATTCTTCAAAAAATAATAATAATAATACAGCATTCAACCACACCTGCCTGCATGCAGTAAAGACATAATCCAGGGAACTGTAAATAAAATAAATAAAACTTTGATTTGTATCCTGCTTTTCAGCTACAAGGCAATCAAAGTGGCTTACGTATTTAAAACAGCACCAATATATAATACGTGGTACATGTACAATACAATGTCTAACCCCCCCTTAAAAAGAATTAAACTTACTACAATTACAATTGGTCTGTTAAAATAAAGTATTATTAACAATACCATAATCCAATGGGCAAAGTGGTGACATAATACACAAAATGGGGAGAATTCATTTATAGCTCAGTCGTTCTATTAAGGGAAGGCCTGCTGGAAGAGATCCATCTTAACAGCTTTTAAAAAGCTGTCTAAACTGGTAATTCGACGGGTCTCATCTGGCAAGCCATTACACAGTCTGTAAATATTACTATTACTGTTGCTGTCGCTGTTGGTATTGTGACCTCTGAACCCTCCCTCCACTAGTCCCTCACTTCTCCCAACATTTAAAAATTTAGTGTGATTTTCAGATGGTTTCCCCCCCCAAACCACTTAGAAAGTCCTGCAAACATGTAAAAACACATGAAAATGCCCCTCTCCAATAAGCATTCCAGAACTCCTTAATATCTGTTTTCCTCTGAAATCCCTTTAGAATAGTGATGTCCCAGCACTTCCTGATGCCATTTTGAGAGGAACTGCAGAGAAAAATTGAGGTATTTGGGAATGCCTTTTCTGGGGGTGCAGCCTATGATGGTTTTTCCTGGGTAACTCTCATCTTCTAAGCATGCTAGTAAGATCTGTTAGAATGGCCAGGGCACAGGGTGCCAGTTGACATACCAAAAAATTACTACAGTCCTCCAGATCTTCAAGAAGGAGCATAAATTTCACAGTAACTGGTGCTGAAGTAGGAGAAAGTTTGATTTTGTGTGAGTGGTGGCTTCAAAGTCGGTGATTCCCCATCCATACCCAGAAGATACCAGTGTTCACAGGCTCATCTTGAAATTGTTTATACCGATGTTGTGCTTGCAGAACATTGGTGCATCCAAACTAAGGGAGGCAACTAGAATGAAAGAGAGCCAGTGGGTGCATCCAGTGGCATCACTAGAGTTGGCATCACCCAGTGCGATAACTCAGGGTGTCACCCACCCCATTGTTTAATTTTTTTTACTAATGTTACTCATAAATCATAATTCCCATATATCATGAATGTAATGGAAATAGCTGTGGCATAAAGTGTAATTCCAGTACAGTGGTACCTCGGGATACGAATTACCCAGGTTACGAAATTTTCGGGATACGAAAAAATGCAATAGAAAATAATTGCTCCGGGTTACGAATGTTTTTTCGGGTTACGAAAAAAACTTCGGCGCTATTTTAAATGGAGCCGCGGCAGAGCCGCGGCTTTTTCCCCATTAGCGCCTATGGCATTTCGGCTTACGAAGGCTTTTCGGGTTACGAAAGCGGCCGCGGAACTAATTAATTTCGTAACCCGAGGCACCACTGTATATCACTGTATGTAATGGCAATAGTTGTGACATAAACAACTAGTAAAATTGAAATTATGCCTTTAAATTACAAAATGTGTTTACATGTACAAAGTTTCATGTTGTTAAAGTAAACATTTAGTAAGATGTGATGTTTTTAAAGAAATATATATATATATATATATATATATATATATATATATATATATAAAATTAAAATTGTAAACCCGAGGCCTTTACTTTCTCCTCCCACTGAACCTCACCATACTCATACCATCTCCAGTGTTTTAAAGGAACACAGGCAAATATCACAGCCACTTTCTCCCAAAAGACAGATATTTGGAGAGCAATGGTATCTCCCCCACTTTGGGTGTCACCTGGTGCAGCCTGAATCCCCTGTATCCTCCTAGTGATACCCCCTGGGTGCATCTTCTTGGCCCTATTATGACATTTGGGGCAGGGCTGGAGACTGAGTTTCAGCACCATGACTCTAGAGTTTTGTTGTTGGTAGTGTTGTTGTTGTTGTTGTTGCAGATGTCCTGAAAACAGTGGTAAATGACTAGAAAAAAAGTCCCTGAGGGTGGTAACTGAGTCTTCTGCAAGCCTCAGCAATAACAAAATAGGGCTGGGGGTGGGGGTGGAGGGGAACTGTGCTTGTGTCACACATACTGTAGGTAGGTCATGTGGAAAGCTCATAATAAGAACAGTGGGTACGAACACCGTATCTTTTAGGTGAATTTGGTCACTTGTATAGCTGCTAAAAGTAGGTTCCTGTATTACCTGGCTAGTTGTCTTTTCCTCAGCTGGCCCAAAAGCAGTTCTTTTCTGAATCCTTGCCTGTTTCTACCTTGCTGCTAGGTATTGATTCAGAATCTCAGATAATGAGATACTGCTAACTTTGGGTTTTTTCACACTACACAATTATAATGCTATAATTCCATTTAAACAGCTGTGGCAACTTCCTGGGACTTTCAGTTTAGGCATGCGTATTTTGAATTTTCAGCCAGAGAGTTCTAGTGCCTCACCAAATTACAAACTCCAGGATTTCACAGGATGTTCCTATGGCATCTAAAATGGAATGATAGTACAGTGTGAAAGGGCTGCAGACCACCATAGGCACAACCTCTGACTCTGATGTATTTGAAGGCACTGAAGCTTCTTTTCTTTGGAAAACAGAATGAGGCCTTTCCTCATCTGAGCACTGGGTGCCATGACATAGGGCCATAACTAAACACTATTGCCAGAAGAACCATGCTCAATTCATATGTTTATTTCTTTTTAGAGTGCCAGTTGTCACACTCCTATGGTGTGGAGTTGTCACACTTCATTTATTTGCTTGAAACTATCAACAGTATTGTGAAAGACAACATCATCAAAAACTTTAGTTAGAACACCACTGAGTTCAATCTACTGAACAATCTTGGTAGAAATAAGTGGCCAGGGATTCTGGCAAAATTTCAACCTCAGTTTTGCTCTCTCTGTTGAGTGTTGCTAAGACATATTTGATTTCTATTCATGCCAATATTTGCCCACATTTCACAGGCCTGCCACTATCCTCCATCCATCCATCTTGCAACCAACCCCCCACCTCCTCTCCCAGACTATATTCTATATATTTTCTTGCCAGAAGCCTGTGGGTTCAGGGTCTCTCTTGGCAACTCAGCAAGCTCTGTCTGACAAGAAAACTGAAGTATTTTCCCAGAAGCTCTTATCAGGAAACAATGTGTCAAACAAGATGAAACTAGCTCTCCATTTTTGGAAGACTTACTACAATTCCCCTTATGCTGGCAGAAGCAATGTTAACATTAACCAGAAAGGAAGGCTTGCAATGTGAATATGGACTCCTTACCTCTTGTTAACTGGTGGTATTTTGCTTTGTTTTTTAGGTAACAGCTGTGCTGGTTTTGCATTTTGTCATTTGATTCTTGAAAAACATTTCCACAGGGGTTTCTTACTAATGTTCTTTCAAATGTATGTCTGTTTGGGGATAAAACAGAAAGGATCAGAAACTGATTTTTCCTGGAAGTGTATCCATGTTTACACCTTTCTTTAGCTTTCAGCTTAATCAAGAAAAGGCAAGTTGCAAAAGATTCTGCTGTATTCTGTTAGCCTTCCTCTAGATATTATGTCTTGTGATGTGAAGGAATGAAAACATTACAGAATATGGAGAGAAATGGATGTAGTTGACTTTGGTTTGAAATCCATTTGACGTAGGGAGAATGTGGTAAATGGAATAACTGTGTAAAGGCTCACCTGGCACCACTTGTTCTGCAGTATTTATGACCAGTGCTCTTCCTGCTTGCAACCTGGGAATTTGAGTTATTATTTATTGTTTTGAAAAATAAATGTCTGTTCCTAAATAAATAAAAGAACTGCAGATGTATTTTTGTTCACAGAGCTGTTCATTTTTGACATGAGGCTTTTAAATGTTTTCCTTTATTTCTACAGACAGGCAAAGCACAAGGGAGGACAAGAGTCTAGGATGCCAGAAGACTGAAAGCAAAAGAGCTCTATAAAGAAATGAAGCAAGTATCTTGTTAACATGGTCACTATGGGTGGAAAAGACAATGTTACAGTAAAATTAATCAGAAGCTTTGTATCACCTCAGCATAGAATTAAGTTTTAGATATGGATGAAAAATTAAAGTTCATGTCATTTTGATAAGAACTTTCCAGAACCCACAAATTGCTTTACTTGTGATTGGAAAGAGCTTGTTTGTTTGTTTTTAATGTTTTTAATTGGAAAGAACTTGTTTGTGGTGCCATAATGACTGCAGCATCATTATGGCACCACAGAAAGAACCTGCTTTTTGTGGGTTCTTTTTGCTCTGCAAGGAAGCCACACGGTTTGTCTGCTGCAGCTTCCTTGCAGAGCAAACCAGGGCGCTGGCAGACGGTCTGTACGGGGCCAATCTCACCTATTGCTTTCTCTCCTTTCCCTCAAGAGGAAGATTGAGGAAAAAACAGAAGGAAATACTCATAGACCTTTTTTTCCTTTTCTTTATACTTCTAGTCCCTTGCTTGTTTCAATCCTACTGCTGACATCATGTGAAGATTTTCTCCCTGGTTCTCACTAATGAGCAGAAAGAACAGTATTTCCTAAATACATTTGGTAGAGGCTGCCACCCTTCTTTCTCTCCCCCACCCCGACATCTTTGTAAAAATGTCTGTCACAAGCTGCCTATCTCCTTGCTTTCCCTTTTTCCTTGAGGCAAAGTAAGATTCCTTTATCCAGGGATCCCAAGTGTGCATCCTAAGTCTAATGAATGGGTGACACAGGAGTTAGAAGATCATTGTCATTCCAAATAATTTTTAAAAAGGTTATATATCACATGTGCTACAGGAATCATATGATCACAGACCTACTTCTCCAAGCAAAAGTGTGTGTGTGTGTGTGCATGCAAACCTTCAACTTATGGTGCCCCCAGAAATTTCATTCAGTTTTCTTAGGCAAGGAATATTACGAGGTGATTTTGCAAGTTCCTTTGTCTGACATGTAGCCTACAACATGTGATTTCATTGGTGGTCTCCCATCCAAGTGCTAACCAAGGCTCACCCTGCTCAGCTTCCAAGATCAGCTGAGATCTGCTGTCTTTAGGTATTAAATTAGTTCATTTACAGCATTGCAAGCAGTACCATTGACCATGCTATAAAAAGCCTAAGACATCAAACCAAACTGGTTGCCTCATTCATTCACACATAGAGAGGGGGCATGTCAACAGATGCTCCCCCAGACGCACACCATTGGATGGACACAGCAACTTGCCATTTTAGCCTTTGGTAGGCAACTAATTTATAATCCCTTTGATAAGCCTGATCGGCTGATTCACTCTCATGATCATGTCTGTACTGACTAGCTGTGACTTGTTAAACCTTTGTTGACATGACCAGCCATGCCATTGTATTGCCTGTCAGTGGCTCTTGGACATCAGAATAATGGCAGCTGCCATTATCATGGCTTCACCTGTCAGTTATGCCTATAAAAGGGCCGATGATTCTGTTCCTTTTAGCTTTCTGAACAATGGCATCAAATAAAACCTGCTGAACCTGGAGGGGTTTATCGGCATATTTTTTTTCTTGAGCCCATCTCTTCCCTGCGTTCTTAGAGCAACTTAGTTTGCTGTTAAATAAAACCACTATCAAGCATAAATATTTATGTCTTTGAAGATGTCAGATACTTTAATTAGGAACTACACCTATAACTGGATTGGACTTAATTGAATCTTTGAGCCAGACAAAGCCAAAGACTTTAATGTTCTCTAACACAAATATATTTGACTGGTGGTGAAGATTCTCCTTTTGACAATCTTTTTGTCTTAAAGTACTTAGTGTTAGTAAAAAAAGGGGCCATTATACAGCAGGGAAAGATCAGTTATTTTTTTCAGAAACATAGAAGCTCTCAAACTGGAAAGAAAATAAATGTAAGATTTCACATTTCTCCTTGTTTGGGCAACTTGTTTGTTGTTTGTCGATGGATTCCCAGAGGATAATGATTTTCAATGCCAATTCCAGAAGGATATTTTATGGGATTTTATTGCATATCTTCCTATTTTTCTAAGGAAATGAGGGGTTAAAAATAGATAAAGTGCAGAATTTATGTGAACTGGATGTAATGCCTGAATCCCAGTGTTATTACTTTGCAACCCTATTCACACAGCCATTGTCTACCATGCCTCCAGCAAGGATGCTGGCATGAAAATCTTTGGTCAGTGCCTGGTTTGTGCCAATAATTGTAAAATGTAGCTAACAAGCAATGACAATATTTAATCACACGCTGCAGATCAATGTTGTCTGTTGTCCATCTCCTTTGTCTCGCTCGAATAAGCACTGTCAGCGCAAACCTCTTTCACTGTCTAAGACACTGAATATATGGGTGGGATACCACAGTAATCCCATGGCATCCTGCCCATGGATCTGGCACATTCCTGCCCCCAGTATATACCTAGACTGACATGATGATGGGTGTCTGTTAAGACACCTGCCCATCATCATACTGTGGAACTGCTGTAACTGCATCCCTTTACCTGCTGCTGCCAATCACTGTGATGTTAGGGATGATGGGAGTTGCAGCTCTTCTCCTGGCTTTCACTCTCACCACCCTGGTCAGCGGAAGAACAACCAGTTTGACCAGTAGCTCTGAGAATTGGCTGAAGATGTCTTCCAGTCTTCTTTGCAGTCTGCTGGTTCTTGTTCAGCTCTCAAGACACCAGTCAACACAGTAGTCTTCTTAAAAAGATCTACTTTTATTCTACTATATACACTATGCACAAAACAACTCACTACTCACAAAATCCACTCTACTATACTCCTCAATACCCACACTACTATACTCCTCAATACCCACAAAAAGTATTGTCAAACATTATTGCTTATATAGACATTTGTCTTGCTATTCATTATACAGTTGCCACCTCCTGGGCGTGTACATACATTATGATTGACATACCATACTTGGCTCAATCTAGCCCTCACATTGCATCATACATTACTGTCCACTCAATGACTCTCAGGTGATATCAATTTGCATCTTTTCACTTTGTCATTGCCTCATATGTCCTTGGCTTTCAGGACCTTCTAAATACATTACTTACAACACCTGTGTGACAATTCAATAACTTTTGCTGTGTCATGTTACTTTCAAATACATTCATATACATATTATATTTCTTGTGACTATATATCCCATGTGGCTTTTTCCTGACATGTGAAGGCCCCCATTGCGACCTGTAAAGGTAAAAACTGGGTACCTGGCTTCACGCATAGTCAGGTGCTCCCTTCTGATTTGAGATTATGACTGGGGTCTTCACAGTGAGCAATGGTAGTGGCAGGTAAGGGGACATGATGGCCATCCAGTCTGCCAGCTGTCATGGTGGAGTGTTTTTTGTTTGTTTGTTTGTTTTGAGAAATGACACATCAAACAGTCTTTTTAGACCAGGATAAGGGTCAGTTGGACCAGGGACGTAGCTGGGGGGGGTCCTTGGTGTCTGGACCCCCCCTCTTCCGTTAGATAAAATGAATGGTGAGTGCTGCTGCGCTGCACCCAAGCCCCATTATAATGGTGGCACTTAGTCTGGACCCCTTCTCCTTCCCAAAATCTTGGCTATGTCCCTGGTTGGACTGAGGTTAGGCCAGATCTGCTGGATATGTATCTGGTCTGTCTGATCCCAACCTGGGCTGTTGGCCTGCATCATCTAAACAGGATGGTGCCAGGCCAGGGGAAAACGAGCTTTTTGGTCCATGTGTACAGCCCTGAAGTCCTATCACAGAAGACTAAATAAGACTAAATATTAATGCTACACACAATCCCCACTCCAGTTTGACTCAGAGTCCAATTGATTAATTTGGATCAAGGACCAATTTAGTCTGGATCAATTTGGACCAACTTTGATTTGCACCCTGAATCCAAATTAAGATTCAGAAATATGAATAATCATTCACTGATTTGCAATGGGGAACCAAAGGGGCATTAACATTTTTTCCTATACGTCTCCATAAAACGTGGGGAGGTAGTATACCCCAAAGATAAAATTAACATGGTCACATTTCATATAGATAGATTAATGATGCTTTGTGGTAGGTACCTGCAAAGTTTTTCAGTTTCTTTTTCCCCCCATTTTTGATGGTCCATCTGTGCAGAAATGCTGCTTCTTGTGCAGAAAATTCTGTTTTCTGCGGGAAACAGCCATGTGCCAGTTTTGTGCCAAGTGAATTCCCAACCACAGCGTTTTAATTGTCTTAAAGGACTTAGACCTTTAAAAAGATTCTTTCATTTCCTGTGCAGAAAATGGATATGATAATAATAATCTTAAATAAATAATATAGGGAAGGGTGCTTTGATGAAATCTAGTGATGTAGGTGATGAGAATATGCTTTACCAGCAGTCCAAATGATGAGGTCCTCTGAAGAATCACCCTGATACCCCTTAAACTAAGAAATATGAGCTGGCACTGAAAGCCTCTGTCTTATGCCACAGTTTGCACACCCATCTCTTCCAAGACTCGCTTCAACTTGGTGAGGAGGAGAAACAGAGCTGCTGCACTAGGAAATTCAAAGTCCCATCCCAGAGAGGCAGCCCAGCAGGACACCATGGTTGATGGTATGAAAAGCTGCTGAGAGATCCAGAAGACCAACAGGGGAACATTATTATTATTATTTTATTATTATATTTATTTATATCCTGTCCTTTCCCCAAAACTGGGACTCAGGGTGGCTTACAATATTATAAACTGTACAACTAAAAGCATACAAAAATAGAACATTAAAAGAGAATTAAATTACTACAATATTAAAACAAATTGCATGTTAAATTATAAAATACAGTTTAAATGGATTAAAAATGTTTAAAACACTTTAAAACAATATAACATTTCCCTGCATAGGTCATCCACCAAGGCAATCAAAGCTGGATCTGTCCTATAGCCAGGCCTGAAGCCAGACTGAAATGGACCTACATAATCAATTTCATCCAACAATCCCTAGAGCTGATAAGCTACCATACACTCTATAATCTTGCTCAGGCAAAGAGTATCGGAGACTGATCTATAATTCTTAAGCATGGTGGATTTTAGGAATGATTTTTTTTAAATAATAATAATATGTTTATTTGTATCCCACCACTCCCTGTATTGGATTGAGGCAGGTAACAACAAAAATAAGAACAATAAAAAAAGAACACAACAAGCCACCAGTAAAAACATAGCAAAACATATAAAATCCAATTCCCTATCTACCTCCCACCTTAAAATAGCATTAAAAACAACAATTCCCAATACAATGCTACCAAAAACGTAGTCAATAAAATCAAGCACAATCACAGTCTGGTGGGAACAGCTATGCAACAGGAGAGTGAACATTCAGAGAAGGTCAATTTGGGTAGGCCTGCTGGAAGAGATCCATTTTTATTGCCTTCTTATAGGCCTCCAAAGACCTTCTATGGTGGATCTCTTCCAGCAGGTCATTCCAGACTTTTTAGTAAGTCTCCATCACAACCTCTTTTAAGCAGGATGGGAACTGTCTTTGCTATAGTGAAGCATTCACTACTCCCCTTACCCACTTGACCTGCCCCCCAATAGTTGCTTACTACCAACTGTCCTGTGTCTCCCACCATTCAGCTTCATTCCCAACCACAGCGTTTTAATTGTCTTAAAGGACTTGGACCTTTAAAAAGATTCTTTCATTTCCTGTGCAGAAAATGGATATGAGACCAGCTGGGCGCGCCCCCGTGCTGCGCCAGGAGGACTCTTGCCGCCTGCGGCGCTGAAGGGAGGGAGGAGTTTTTTTTTTTTCTTCTTCCTCCCTGGTGTAATATTGGTGTTCTTTACTCAGGAGGAACAGGAATTTATATTGCTCGCCGTATTGTTTACATGGTTTGAGCTGGGTTTTTTGTAATCTGGGGTAACTTTTGGATAAGTCTGTGTTTTAGGAATGACATCTTTTGCTGTCTTCCTTTGTTTCTACGGGGGTTTTTTGTTATTGGATTTGAGGGAGGGAATGGGATGCGGGAGGCCAGCTATGGTAGCGGAGGCATATGTAACGGGAGCCCCGATTGAGATTGTGCGAGGCAAGGGGAGATATGGCGGTAGGACTGTGGATAAGTGTTTAAACGGAAGGAGAGATCGATGTGTGATACCTATCTCTCCTTCCTTCCACTTTCCTAACCAAAGAGGCCTGAGGGTCAGCCCAGTCGTACCACAAACCCTGTTACTGCTCCTATGCAACTCCAGGTCTATAAAAAATAAGACCCACATTATGTATGATCTCTTACAGGATAAAAACTGTGACCTGGCGTGCATTACTGAGACCTGGCTGGGGCCTGAGAGTGAGGCAGTGTGGGCCCAGGCCCTTCCAGCCGGGTTCTCAGTTAAGGACCAGATCAGGTTAGGTGGGCGGGGGGGTGGTGTTGCCTTGGTCCATAAAGACACCCTTTCTTTAACCAGGATCCCAGTCCGGAAAACGGTTCACATCGAGTGTATTTACCTGTCCCTGAAGGCCAGAGACAGTCTGGGGATTCTGTTGGTATACCGGCCACCCCGTGCGCTAACAGATTCCCTGGCCGAGCTGACACAATTGGTCTCGGAACTGGTGTTGGAGTCCCCTAGACTTCTTGTCCTGGGGGACCTCAACATCCCTTTCGAGGCCAATGATATTCCAACTGGTGCAGCTCGGGAGTTCATGACTACCATGACAGCTATGGGCCTGTCTCAATTAGTCTCAGGACCAACACATTGTGCTGGTAATACTCTTGATGTGATCTTTAGTACGGACATGGAGGCTCCGTGGGTAGAGATTTCTAATGTCTCTCCCGTGTCATGGACGGATCATTTCCTGGTTGAGGCTAGAATCAAGGCTTCTACCATTAACCCTCCCGGGGGTGGCGGACCTATTAGGATGGTCCACCCTCGAAGGCTGATGGAACCCACAAGGTTCCAAGAAGCCCTAGAGGGGTATACGACTGGCTCTGACGGCGACTCTGTTGATGCCCTTACCGACATCTGGGATACTAATCTCTCTAGGGCTATACACAGTATCGCTCCCAAGCGTCCTTTCCGGCCTGCTCCCAATAAACAACCCTGGTATACGGAAGATCTCAGGGAAAGGAAGCTGGCCGCGCAACGACTAGAGCACAAATGGCGAAGACATCAGCACTTGTCCGACAGGACACTCCTTCGCTCTCATTTGAGAGCTTATGGAGTGGCAATACGTGCAGCAAAGAACTCTTTCTATGCTGCACGTATTGCGTCCGCAGAGTCGCGTCCGGCAGAGCTGTTCAGGGTTGTGAGGGAGCTAACTCGGCTCCCTCCCACCCTGAGCCCTATTTTGGAGCCATCTAAAGCCTGCTGCGACGATTTTAACAACTTCTTTGCGGATAAAATCTCTCGGGTAAGGGCTGATCTCGACGCCAGTCTTTGTGCAGATCCTATAGTAGAGGTGTCCGAAGCGTCCGTGATCCCTGTTATACTGGATCACTTTGAGTTTTGTTAGTACTGATGAAGTGGACAAGATCCTCCGAAGTGTTAGGAGGACGACTTGCTCTCTTGATCCCTGTCCCTCATGGTTGACAGCTCAGGGGGGAGATGTGGTGCGACTAATGCTTCATCACATAATCAATACATCTCTAAGTGAGGGCCAATTTCCATCCAAATTAAAATTAGCAGTGGTTAAACCCCTGCTAAAGAAGCCCTCCTTAGACCCCCTGCTTCATAATAACTATAGACCCATCTCGCTGCTACCTTTTTTGGGGAAGGTGATCGAGAGAGCAGTCGCCTTCCAGCTTCAGTCGATCTTGGATGACACTGATTTTCTGGACCCATTTCAAACCGGCTTCCGGGCGGGCTATGGAGTTGAGACTGCCATGGTCGCCTTAGTTGATGATCTCCGTCTGGGCATGGACAGGGGGAGCGTGTCCCTGTTAGTGCTCTTGGACATCTCAGCGGCCTTCGATACCATCGACCATGGTATCCTTCTGGGACGACTGAGGGAGTTGGGAATTGGGGGCACTGCTTTGCAGTGGTTCCGTTCCTACCTCTCGGATAGGTCCCAGATGGTGGAGCTGGGGGACTGTCGCTCCGATAGGAGGGCCCTTACATCTGGTGTCCCTGAAGGAGCGATTTTGTCCCCTATGCTATTCAACATTTACATGAAGCCGCTGGGAGAGATCATCCGGAGACATGGGGCGCGGTGTTATCAGTACGCTGATGACACCCAGATAATTTTCTCTATGTCTCCGACTGATGCAGTAACTAAGGATGGCATCTCTCCTCTAGATGCCTGCTTGGCGTCGGTAATGGGCTGGATGAGGGAGAACAAACTCAGCGTGAATCCAGGGAAAACGGAAGTACTGGTGATAGGTTCCCCGGTTTCGGGTGGTGAGATCTGTCACCCGGTCCTGAACAGGGTCATGCTCCCCCTGAAGGGCTCGGTGCGCAGCTTGGGAGTGCTCCTTGATTCGTCGCTCCAGCTGACTCCTCAGGTGGATGCGACGGTCAGGAGTGCTTGTTATCAGCTTCGGCTGATACGCCAGCTGCGTCCCTACCTGGACCGTAAGGACCTAGAAACTGTTGTACATGCTTTGGTAACCTCTCGATTGGATTTCTGCAATGCGCTCTACATGGGGCAACCCTTGTACCAAACCCGGAAGCTGCAATTGGTGCAGAATATGGCAGCCAGATTGGTCGCTGGTAGTTCCAGATCGGACCATGTAACACCTATTCTAAAAGATCTTCACTGGCTGCCTATTCGCTTCCGAGCTCAATACAAGGTGTTGGTTTTGACCTATAAAGCCCTAAATGGCTTGGGCCCAGGGTACTTGGAGGACCGCCTCTCCCCATATAATCCGCCTCGCACACTCAGAACTTCCGGGACTAAACTGTTGGAGGTCCCTAGGTCCAATCATATACGGACCTCACAGAGGGCTTTTACTACTGCTGCCCCTCCCCTCTGGAATAAGCTCCCTGTAGAGCTTCGCTCCGCCGCCTCATTAGCTGTTTTTAAAAAACAGTTGAAAACATACCTTTTTCGGCTGGCCTTCCCACCTTAATTTGTCTATCTATTTTCCTCCCCCTTTTCCTTTTTCCCTATTGACCCTGGATCGGTGTTTTATCTTCATTTCTTCTGCCCCTGACATGTGTATTTTCCCATTTTACTGTTTTCCTGTTCCTGTTTTTTGTTTTTTGTTTTTCGTTTTTTGTAGTATTGTTTTTAATTGTTATATTAGATTTTAACCTTGTATTGTAATGTTTTTAAATCTTGTAAGCCGCCCTGATCATATCTATGGAAGGGCGGGGTATAAATAAAATTTATTTATTTTATTTTATTTATTAGATCATGCCAGACTCTAGCATTACAAAAATGGGAGAACTTCTACTTGTCTGCTATACTCAAATTATGCATAATGAAAGAAAAGAAAGCAAGTAGATACAAGTATGAGCAATTTCTCCCTGGTTCTATTAAGACTTGTTTGTGTTTGGTGGGTTTCCTGTTGCATTTGAGTTTCTTGAAAAGTTTCAAGGTTTCTTGGAACATGCTCAGGACAAGAGGGAAAAAAGCTTGAATCTTCTGAGGATTCTTTCCCAAGATTAGTTAATGCATGTGTATCAGAGATGTTTGATAAACAATAGTACTGTCTCCAAAATGAAATAAATATACATTTGTCTATTGAGATATCCATATGAAAATGCACACAAAAATATATCACAGACTCTTTTCTTCCTTTTCCTTTCCTTTTCTCTTTTTCTGGTCACATGAAGAACCAAACAAATCCTGTATACACAGAACTGGCAATTCAAAGAAGTGGGAAAGGGAGGAAAATCATGGAAATGGACTTGAATTTGCATTCCCAATGTGTAGATGATCGCTATGCTTATGATAGGCTTCTCTCTGTGTGTGTTCTTAGATGGCTGCCTACTAAAACAGGCCATCTGATTCACTTGTTGCAATCAAGAATGGCAGAGACAATCTCAGCTTTCACCAGTAGCACATGAGTCAGCTGACCCAGCACAAGAAAACCAGCATCTGTAGGCACTGACCCCAACTGACATCCATTAGGTGAAAGTTACAAGGGCAAATCCTTGGAGACACCACCACTTCTTCAGAAGACTGTCCTGTAATTCTGTTAAGGCTCTCCAGTCCTGTATTATTTAGCACCATAAGGTTTCTTCTTCTCCTCATAGTCCTTTTGTGCTCACAGATGTTTTAATTATCAAAAAAAATGGAGCAGATTATTCTGGCCATATGTCTCCATTCCATATAAATAAGGATTGCTGCTGGCCCAGTGTAGTTTCACGGGACTGTCAACAATCCCACTGACACTAAAGCTGTCGGTGCAGATAAGCATCTTCTCCCCTTCAGCGAGCATGCTAATTCAGGGAACACCAAGACTGATATGCCATGAAAACATACTATCTAGAAACAGTTATGTGCATGCAGCAGCAAAAAAACAAACAAAAAGGAAACGATGGCAGGAATGTTGCCCAGAAATGTGGGTGTTCGAAAACAGGAACAAAGAGTGTGGAAGACAATGTTAAGAGCACATAAATGTAAGAGACTATAAATGTAAATAGTAAGTACATGGCATGGGCCCAGTTTAGACCCCAGCATCACGAATGTTGTGTAGGAGGGATAGAAAAATGCCTTTCCAAGGCCAGAGCACTGCTTCCTAATGGGAACTTTTCATGTTTAATATTCAGGTTTACCCTCTTGTCATATGCTGATTATTGAAATTATATTATTGATATTCCCTACCACTACTATTTTTTAGTAATTTGTCTTGAATGTGTTGTTATATTATTTTTTAAAAAGCAAACACAAAAATGTTACATATTGTATTATATTAAAAATAATAATAACAAATAACAACATATATAGTGGTAGTAGGAGGGAAAAGGCCATAATTGCAGCCATGATGGAAACAGGACACTGGAGAAATAGAAGCTGCTCAGGGTCAGCAGATTTTATCCACTTTCCCTTGTTTTTGGTGCACAACACTGGAAGAAATGCACTAGTTAGTAAGAGTATTCCAATTAAAAAAATAGGATTGTTCTCTAAAAGAGATTTAAAATCCCTAGGAAGTATCTTAATCCATCTGAGATATAAAATACAGTAGACTCTTCTTATCTGTGGGCTTGCCATCTGCATATTTGAGCTTCTGCAAATGGCAAGTCCTGTTGTTTTAAATGGCTGCATGTGCATGCATCCAAAACAATAGGGAGAGAATAGCAGTGTTCCACACTATGTATCCCAAAGTACAAGTACTAAAAACTAATGAAGATACTGGAAAACTTTATGTATCAAAATATATTCATATGTGTTAACATCAACAACTAATGATAGATAGTGAAATATTAAATCATCATATATATAGCTATCAATGAAATTGCTGATGAAAAGTCAAATATAGTCAGACTACCTTTTACCCCAGATCAGAACCCAGATTAATCACAGGAAGTTCATATTCATCCCGAATCTTTCGCAAGTGAATCTGAGGCTTTCACATCAGTTGAGGGGCAAATGCCCCTTATTATTTTGAAATAAAACAGGTCCGGCAAATATGAACTTGTCCCTGATCATGATCAGGGCAAGTTCAGAGGAGGGATATAGGTCAGAGGGAGGGCGGAGGGCAGAACATACCTCCCCTTCATCGGGGTGACGGAGGAGGAGGAGGAGGAGGATTCAGGATGCAGGGGGCCATGGAGGGCAGCATCAGAGCAAAGGAGGAGCAAGAGGATGAAGGATGTAGGATGCAGGGGGCCATGAAGGGCAGCATCAGAGCAAAGGAGGAGGTGGAGGAGGAAGGATGCAGGACGCAGGGGGCCATGGAGGGCAGCATCGGAGCAGAGGAGGATGAGGATGAAGGATGTAGAACGCAGGGGGCCATGGAGGGCAGCATCAGAGGGAGGAGGAGGAGGAGGAAGGAAGGAGTCGGAGGAAGGGTCAATTCAGGTCAGGTTAGAGGGAGGGCAGGGAACAGAGCAAGCCTCTGCTCTTACATGCAGCTAGCTCTCTCTCTCTCTCTCTCTCTCTCTCTCTCTCTCTCATATTTTTGACAGACTATAATAAATAATAAATAAAATCTTTATTTATATCCCGCCCTTCCAAAAAGATCAGGGCGGCTTACAACAATGCAACAAGTGCATACAAATACAGATTAAAAACATAAACATCAATAAAACACAATCTAAAAACAATAGCAAAGGCTATGCGCATGCTTTTTGCTACAGGTTGATACATATATATAGAATGTGTGTCTGCTTGTGCTACTTTCCCTTTCATTTCCTTGCTCCCAGAACGGCACTTTGCAAAAGGTTTTTTTTCTAAATTATTTTTTATATGCAAATGCTACAATGTGAATGTTACAAATGTTTCCCTTTCAATTTGGCAAATTGATACAGAATGCTTTTGCTACTGTATGTGTCTGTAAGGAATTCTGTGGTGGCTGAGAGAAAGCAAAGGATACAGAGATGCCATTTGGGGTGAGGAATTAATTATTATTATTAATATTATTATTATATGTGTATGAGGCATTCTGGGGTGGCAAGGAGGGAGGATGCAGAAATGGCATTAGATTGCATTTTGAAGTTGAAAAGTGGAGGCAGGGGAAGATCCATAATCTGTAGTGACCCAAATACACACAACACACACACACACACACCTCTGAAGGTTTTTAAATTTGACAAAATATGCACATACTCCCATCTGTTGTTTTTTTAAAAAAGGAGGGGGGAACCACACATCCGATTGCCCAATGGCTGCAGGAAACGTCACCCAGACAAAAGCGGAAGTGAATTTGATTGACAGCAAAGGTGCCTTCATTTTAAACCAGTTCCACAAATGTGAACTCTCCGCAAGAGCTGCAAGGGCATTCAGGGTTAAATTACCCTGATTGAGATAAAATTTTAGTGGGCACTTGCTTCCAGAGGAATTCGGGGGGGGGGGATCTGCCCAGTTCCATCCAGCGGAAATAGTTGAGTCTGAATGGGGCCCAAATCGTCCAAAGATCTGCTGTAATTGAATATGGCAGCAGCTAAATGTAGAAAAAAAAATCTTTTTCTTGAAGAGTGCATCCAGTTCTATGGAATCTTTGCCATCAAATATGATTATAAGACAATTCACTAATCCATGTCAGTCAATAAAAGGCAATAATTCGTATAATTGACAATAATTCAAGTCAGGAAGGAAGCAAGATAGTACAGGTAACACAAGCAGCAAGAAGACCACCTCCGGAAGTATGCAGCCATTTTGACATCAAGGTCTTCTTCAGTTGAGACACCAGATATCTCCGGATTTCAAAATTATAAAGTGCAGTTTCCAGCTTGCTATGTCATTATTCTAAATACACAAAAATAACAATATTAAATACAAATAAGCTTATATATAATAAGAAAATTGTGTTTATTCCTTACTGATATAACTGATATACCTCTCTCTTAAGACTTGCCCTTTTACATACAGCAAAATCATTGAGTACCATCTATTGTGTCTTTTGGTGATAATATACATTTCTCTTCCTAATGATTTACAAATAACTCTTTCAGGTTGCAACAATTCTTAAAGAGACATACAGCTTTACTTTTATCTAAACTAAATCTCCCAACACAGAAACCCTACGATCAGGCTATATTTCTTTTTTTTTTCTTCATTGTCATCAAATACCAACAAATGTTTCATGAGTTATACAATGCTATGGTGTAAATATTCTCTACATTATGATAATAATACCATGTAACACATGTAATTGTCTAGAGTTCAAATTTAACCACAGAGCAAACTAGCATTCAGCAAATATCTAAACAGTATAAGTCTCAGATTGTACCTTATTTACAAAAACCCTGATAAACCCAGACATTCATTCCGCCCTTGAGGTTTGCCAGATGCTAATTTATGTATCCAAAAAGATTTTCTTTGTAAAAGTTTGCTCTGTAGAGATCCTCTGCTAAAGGGACCAGACTTAATTAATTCATAAACAATGTAATGGAGTCTGGAGAATGACCATATTGAGAAAAAATTTCTAATAACATTAGACTTCTACTTCTGATTTTACTTTTATGTTCAATAATTCTAGTTCTCAAATTTCCAGTAATCTGTCTTTACATAATCCACCTGAGATATAAAATACAGTAGACTCTTCTTATCTGTGGGCTTGCCGTCTGTGGATCTGAGCTTCCACAAACGGCAAATCCTGTTGTTTTAAATAGGTGCATTTGCATGCAGCCATGCCAGCAGCCATGTGCATGTCACAAGGCCATAGGAAAGAACAGATTGTAAACCTGAGGCCAGGGAATTGTCTAATTTTTTAAAAATGTAAGTCATTCTGAGAGCCTTTGTGGCAGAAGAGTGGGGTATAAATACTCCAAATAAACAAATAAATAAATATTTATGACTAAATATTTCCCAGTGCAGAATATTTCACACTGAGGAACTTATTACACACACATTTAACCCCACTGCACCCTAATGGGATGCAGTTGGGATGTGGGATGCAGCCGGGCTGTACTCAGCCAGTGGAATCGGTGGCAAATTACTCATGATAATTCCCCTCTGCATCCCACATTCCAGCTGCATCCCGCAGTCGGGTTAAATGTGTGTGTGATATGCTCCTCAGTACATGTGATAATTTCCACCTGCATCCTGCCTCCTGGCTGCATCCCGTTAGCCTGTAGTCAGATTAAATGTGTGTGCGATAAGCTCCTGAGTCTTCTCAACTAAAACTCTATCCCTTCTTCCAAGCAAGGGATAAGAAACGTATTTCCATTCATTATCCAACTGCATGTCCCAGAACCCAAAGTGAACCTCAGCACAATCTTTGGTTGAATAGCCGATCGTCCTGGGGTACCAGTGTGATTTAGGTAGCAATAACAATTAAATAAAAATAAATGTGTATACATACATATATATATATATATATGTGTGTGTGTGTGTGTGTGTGTGTGTGTGTGTGTGCGCATATTTTTCCAATTGGAGGGGGCAGCATGCAATTGAAAAAATGCCCATAAAATGTGATTATTTTATAAAATAAGCATGGAAATACCCGTAAGTTTCCAGTCTACGATCCCATATATTCTTAGTGTAGTATAATCATATGCTAATGTAGTTACACTGGAAGCTAGAGTTTTGGATACAGTTGTGAAATGGGCACCAAGACCTTGAGCTCACCCATTGGACAACAGTCAAATAGCTCTTCCCTCACCAAATCAGAAATGAAAGTGAAGACTTTATCTGTGTTTGAAGAATGATTGCCTGCTCTTGTAATCACTTGCATAACTTTTTAAAAAGGTTAGCCTCATAGTCCAACAGGAATGCAGCCAAAATACAGACCTGAGACAGAACAAGTTTTAAAGTGGAAATTGGAGAACCTCAGTAAAATTGAATTTTGCTGATTTACATATCCCTACTCTTTAGTTGGGCATTTTACATTATTACTGTTTAATGATACACGAATTAAGGAGGTAATAATTAAATCAGCAAGTTCCAGGTTTTGAAATGATCACCAAAAGGTCAGGAAAAAAAAGCTTTTTTAGTTGGCTCAAAGTCTTAATGGGTTTTATTTCAACCCAGGTTCATAGGGCTTAATGTAATTGTAGGGGACATCTTATGTACAAGAAATTACTTATGTTCTCTTAACAGCCTCCCATAAGCCTCAAAATAAGGTACATTGTTGAGAAGGTTAGGATAGGGCAGCAACTGTGAATTGTGATTTGAATTCCTGGTCCTTGGCCAGTAGCCCATTGGCAACATCAGTCACATTACTGCTTAGCTGCAGCCAAACAATCTAGGCTTCATAATGTAAGACCAACTGGGGGTGTATGTGTTGTCGTTGTTCTGACCTCAAAGTAATTCGTGCCAGCAATAGTGGTGGTGGCCATCTCACAGGGGCAGTGTGGAAAGACATCTGTCTTTCATTGCTACATTTTTTTAAAAAAAAATTGTTTACAAAAGGTAAAACACAATTACATCACCATTCTACTTTAAAAACACAAGTTAAAATACAGATTTACAAAACTGAGGTCTCATTCAAAACTCCAGACAAAAATCTCCTGTGATGCAGTGGTGGAACATAAGCATGAGAATTGGAGTTAATATATTCTATAAGAGGTAGCCACTTTTCCTTGAACTGGTTGCATTGCTGCATTTTGCTTCAGGAAGTAAGGTGAGGATTTGGATAGAATTTGGAGCCAGAACCCTCTGGGGGCTGCCTGGAGTATTCTGGAAAATGTAGATGAGCCCAGACATAGGCCAACTCTATGATCTTGACAAATATGTAAGGATCAGGAGAATACTTTCCTGTGATATGTGTGTGTCTGAGAAAGAGAGATAATGATGGTGGAGAAGTCAATTTAATCTACATGCACTCTGGTTAAGACTTTAAATAGAAATATCTACAGTAGTGTTTCTTAAACTTAGGTCCATAACATATTTTGGACTTCAGCTACTAGAATTGCTTTCCATGAGTCAGGTTGGCTGAGGTTTGGGACCAATGAAGTCCAAAACATCTTGAAAATCAATACTGATCCTTTTTGTTCTGAATCTCATTGCTATCTTATTTTTCTCTTCTGTTTTCTGTTAGCCTGTATGTCAGGCATGTAAACTAGAGACATGATTACAAACATTATCAAGCTGCCCTATATTGAATCAGACCTTCAGTTAATGTAGACCAATACTGTGCCCTCCATGTTTCAGTTACTGCCCAAGCTTGCAGGGCCAAATTTTCTCCTAACCAAAGTAAGGAGTCTTTTATGCTAAGGTTAAACCAGGATCTTAAAGTTCTTTACCACTGAGATATACTCTCTTATCTCAGTCAACAAAAATAGTCAAGCATGTAGAATATTGGGATAGGGAAGACAAGTGATACTTTAGGGAACAGTCAAAAAGCAGAGCAGGCCGAAATGCTTCATTTAACTAACAGTTATTAAATTTACTCTTCTGTGTACTCAAGAAACAAAGGTGAAGACTGAAAAACAAGAATTAGTCTGGTCTCTTTGTATTCTCTGTTGCACTAAAAACAGCATGTGATTCAGAAATTTCATGGGGCATAAAGTTTGCAAAAATCAGAATGTTCTCACTCATCAAAAGATCAAGTATGATCACCTCTGTTTCCACGCTAAACTATGGTTTACCAAGGTTTGAATGAGTCTACCCTCCCCTTAAACCTGCCAATTCTTTCTTTAGCACCTCTATGAGAAGGAGTTAAATAGTTCCTGTTTCCAATTTTGATTAATCACAGCTTGCTGTGTCATCCAAACCCATCCAACTATAGTTTTTTGTGGCTTTTTCGGGCTATGTGGCCATGTTCCAGAAGAGTTTCTTCCTGACGTTTCGCCAGCATTTGTGACTGGCATCTTCAGAGAAACTATGGCCCATTACACATGGGCTTAAAAGTACGCGCGGAGCGTTTACTAGGGTTAAGGCAGGGCGGTGCTTCCGCACCGCCCTAACCCTAGTGCGCGCTGCGCGTGCACAAAATGGCAGCAGCCATTCTACACGGCCGCCATCATCGATGCGGCGCGGTTGTGACGTATTGGGGTTGCGGCAGGGCGCCTAGGGTGCCCTTTCCGCAACCCCGGAAGGAGCTCCATTTCGGAGCTCCTTCCTCGTTTGGTCCGGTGGGCGCAGCCTTCAGACAGCTGCACCCAGCGGACCAAAGGAGAAAGGGGCCAAGCGGCCCCTTTCTCCTTCTCTCTGCCACCGCGGGGTGTCCTTGGGGCTTCAAGCCCCAAGGACACCCCTTTCCAGGCTGCGGGGAAGGGGCCTTTTGCTGCTTCCCCGCAGCCCGGAAAGCGGCGGATCGGGGCCTCAGCGGCTGCCGCTCTAGCCGCTGAGGCCCCAATCCGGTGGGGAAAGGTGTGCCTACAGGCCGCCCCTAAGGGGTGGTCTGTAAGGTGCCTAAGTTTAGTCCTAACTAGGGGTGGGCAAAGCTTCCTTGCATTAGTCACTGCAGTTCCCAGTATTCTTCACTTTGGCTCTGTAGCTAGGAGTCATAGGAATTATACACTAACATCTGGTGGAATATTCCACCTTTAACTATGATTAGTTTTAAACAAGCCAATTTCAAACCATCACTACTGAAAATGATGTGTTTGAACAAACTATAGTTAAAATTAAACACAGTTCCAGATTGCTTATCCAATTGTTGCTTATCCAGTGTAAAAAAGAAAGCTTCCAAACTCTTCTTTCTGGCCTCATGGAAAAAAGGAGGAGTAGGCAAGCCCATTCACATCTTGTTAATCATATTTTCACATGATTAACCTATGTGAAATGGCCATCCTGTTGCTACACATATGACTCCTGCTGAATATATTACTTCTGCAAATGCTGCATTGTTGTCATGATGATGTCATATGCCATTCTATCTTTCATACAGAAATATTGTTTTTAAATACAAACAAACCAAGATTTATTTATTGCATACTTTTTTTTAATTTAAAACCCACTTCAAAGCTTTTATGTGGGTTTAATGTTTTGGGTTAGTTTGACTCATCTATCTTTCGTTTGAAGAAGGGAAGAAAAGTCAACATTTTATTTGTTCGTTCATTTATTCATTTATTTTGGCAAAATAAAAGTAACCTGATACTTCAAAGAACAAAATAATTACATTGCAATTCTGTGTTCCAAACTTAAAACTAAGTTTTAATGACTGACACCCTGTTCAGTAGTGACAAGATTGGAATTTGCATTTACAGTCATCAGCAATCAAACATGACCCTTCAAAACCTTTTTTTCCCCCCAGTCTCACAATCTTACAACCAAAGGTTTTCTGAGATGCTTCAGACTGGAGTGTTGGGAAGGATTCTACAGTGCTTTGCCAGTCACAGGGTACAGAGACACAATTGCAGTAGGCCTGAATGGGGTCTCTCCAGCTACCTGTTCTCATGGCGCCCTGTGACCAGGAGAGCACTGCTCCAGTCTGCAGTGTCTTTGAATCTCCTTGGTTGGGACACTTCCTGGCTCAAAAAGTAGGTTTCTGGAGGGTGCTACACTGTGTAACTATGATGACAGAATCCTATTGTTGTAGTTATGTCCGATGATGCATCATCTTGGACAAGATATCCCCCTCCCATTCTGCTAAAAATACAACTTCAGAATCAAAAATCAATTACAATGAATTCATAATTCAGATGTAGGAATTTAAATGTATGAGAGGCATATTATCCACTTGATCTAAAGATATAGGGAACCAAATCTTTCCCTTTGGTTCAGATGAATTGATCACTTCATCCCATCTAGTTTTTAACATCTTTAAATCATTTTTATTGCGTGCATTTTGATGACAGCTTTGTGAGATAGATTAGTGTGGTGGAATCTCCTTCTTTGGAGGTTTTTAAACAGAGGCTGGATGGCCATGTGCCAGGAGTGCTTTGATTGTGTATTCTTGCATGACAAGGGGCTGGAAGGAATAGATTTTATGGCCTCTTGAAACTATGATTCTATGATTAAAATTGTTCCCAGTTTATATATCAGGAAACTGATATTATACCTGCAATTCTGCATTGAGGGATGTACATCTCTATAGCTTTTCCTCCCAATGATACCTGCCCTAAAGCCACATTTGAAGTGACACATATTTTCCCACTCATACAGCCATTTCTGTGTTAATGAAAAGCGAGGGGGGGGGGAGGTTGCAACAGGAATATGCAGGGACCTCAACAAGAATATTATACTCACAGGAGGACCAAGAAAGGATGAAGTCAGTCCTTTTTTGACTGATGCATTAATGAGGAACAATTAGAGCAGTCCACAGAACTCTACCCAATTGAAGGTCAAGTGAAGCTGTTCCAATGCAATGAGGCCAAAATTACAGATAAGCAAAATTACTGATGTCATATTCAGTATGAACATTCAAGAATTTTCGAATCACTTTATTTTTGCCAATTTCAACTTAGATAGCAATAGGAATTGCTGTTCTTTTTTTCTACTACTACAGCTGATACCATTATTAACAATAGCAACAACAACAATGAAGAAAAGAAGCAGCGTTGAAAATACTGGCTAGAAAATGATGGCGGTAGTGGCAATTGTTAGAGTAATAGCAGCAATAGTAATCAAATTGTCGTCATCACTATCACCATCACCATCAACATCATCATCATCTGAAATTAGGACCTGAAACCTGAAATTGGAAGAGTTAAAGAAAGAACAATCTAGGGCTGCTGCTACACTGCATAAATAAACAAGTTTGACACCATTTTAGCTTCCATGACTGCTATGGAATATTTGTAATTAGAGATATTTAGCTTTCCCTGTTTTAGAGAGCACTGGTGCCTCATCAAACTACAGATCCTAGAATTCCATTAAAGTGAAATTCTAGTTAAACCATTTAAATTGGTGTGAGACTGCTTTGTTTCTTCAATATGGATGCACCCTTGGTGGCAATAATCAACTTTCCATATCTGATGTTTTGTTCTGCAATTACATCCATTAATTACCCTTTTTCTGATAAGAAATGAGTGGAAGTCTGAAACATTATTAGTGTTGCTTTTTCATAATGGATCCCTCCAGAAAAGGACAGCCACTTACTTATTCACAGCCATGAGGACTAGACACTTCAGTTCTAAAACTGAAAGCTAACTTGCAGAATGTGAAATGTTACATTATTGTGCTCTGGCAGTAAACTTGCTTGTTCAAGAAATATCCTACACTGTACTTATAGTCTCATGTAAACTCTTCAAAACTGACTAGTTAATGATGCCATTTGTACTCACAGAGTGGGATAGCCAGACTCTGATGCCAAAGATCACAAAGATTGTTTCATCCTGTAATAATACTTGCTTAAACCAATGCTGCCCTTTAACTATACAGAAGAAGGCTTGTACTTTTATGATCAGGAAATTCCCAAGCAGAAACTGATTTGTTTATAGCATATCAGTGTCTGTCACCATAGCATGAATGAATGAGTTCAATTTTTCAACATGATGTTGCTCTGCCAGAACCATTGTCTCTACTATGAACAATTTGATATTTTTAAAAAACAGGGGCTATCTTTTCAAGTCTGTTTTAGAATCATTCTTCTGTGCAGTAATCCAAGTTGCTACGCTGAGCTGACTGGATGCTGTTTGCTGTTAAAGAAACAATGGTAGGTCACTACAGAATCAGCCAAGAGGAAATCTCATAGGAAAGAGGCCTTAGATATTACAG
This sequence comes from Sceloporus undulatus, assembly GCF_019175285.1. NCBI lineage: Eukaryota > Metazoa > Chordata > Lepidosauria > Squamata > Phrynosomatidae > Sceloporus > Sceloporus undulatus. The sequence goes on from NW_024802943.1 coordinate 316,267, forward strand.
TGTGCACATCCATTTCATACCAGTCAGTCGTCTTTCAGGTCTCACATATTTCTGGATTAACATGTTTGTGGATCTGGCTACACTCATCTCCTGTCCTTATTGCATTATTAACCCTAAACCCCTAGTTAATATTTCAAAAGGTATTTTACTCCCAAATGTTTTTAAAGCGTGAAAATAATTATTCCAATTAATACATCAAGTTGTACAAAAGTGCAGTGGGCACTTTGCTAGGAATGCTTGTGAATTTTTATCCTTCTAGAACCTGGGCTAAATAACATAATGTATTCCACACTTCCTTTTGATACCACATTTCTGCACATTTCATGATGCTGTCCTTACCTCAAAAAAATCTCTTATCAAATGTGTTTACAATATGTATTTTAGGATGCACATTTGAGATAAACTATGCTTGGAAATGTGTATTTGTATTTTCTCAGGGAAAATTGCACTAAAATATCCATTTAAGTACAAAAGTTTATGTGGATGTTTTTCTTTACTGATTACTGTGGAGAGGTGATGGAATGAATTCATCATTAACTTTATGTGGAATGACATGCACTTGTAAAAGATGAACCTTTTCTAGATATTACTGTGTGGGGCAAACACATGGAGTTGGATACAAACTTCTTGAGGGGAGAGACGCAGGCAAGAAACAACAGGCCTCTGCCTGCCAAGAAGAAGAGCCCTCCTCCCGACCACCACCTTGAGGGGAGAGAAGCAGATTCATGATGTGTTATGTATTGTTAATCTGATATTGGAAACCGCTTTGATCGTCCACGGAAAAGCAGTATACAAATAAAGCTTATTATTATTATTATTATTATTATTAGAACCACTAAAATCAATGTTGTGATTTTGCTGGGTTTACTTGCTCTCCTTTATGCTCCTCTTATTTGCTGTGGCCTGTATTGTAGTCTTTCTAAGTTTCAGATTAAGAGAATTTTTAAAATCAATTCCACAATGTGGCATATGCAAAATCTAGGTATGGAGAATGGAGTAAGGAAGCTTTGTCACTTCCATGTTGGTAAGACAGTGAATTCAAAACATCAGAATCATGGAAGAATTCACAATGGTAAGAAATTCAGAAGTATCTCAGTCTAGCATCTCTCACTGTGTGTGTCTCTTTCCAGCATCCTACCACAGTGGGCCCTTTTCATCCTTGGTGGTTCAGTTCAAAGGGCCTCCAGGAATGGGAAAAAACATGGGAGCTCAAGCCCATATCAGTCAATGGGAAGCAACATATGCATGCCCACGTTAGTGCACCCATGGGTATGTACCACCATTGATTAATATGAGATAGGGCAATCCATGAGAACTCCAATTTGTGGAAGGCTAGTATACTGATATCGTGGGCCCACTGTATTCCTATTATAGTGTATGTGTTTAGCTCTGTTTTGGGGGGGGAAGGGCCTCACCATGGCAAGGTGAACATCCCCAGGAGAAGCATTTTATATGATGGGAACCAGAGATGATATGGGAATGAAAGAGTCTATCAATAGTTTTTCTGACCCTGATTCTTCATGCATTTCAATTCTGTAAGAATGGGGATGAATGCCGGACTTAGCTTTACAAAATGGTACCATAGGGCAGGATTGTTGAACAGAAGATCACAAGAGCCCCCCCCCCCCCCAAAAAAAAAAAAAAAGCTGAGCAGAATGAACAAAAGGGCCCTCAAATTCACCAGGGCTGGTTTGCTATATTTTGAAGTAAGTAAAAAATATGTTACCATCTAAACTACTCCCTCTGTGCATAAAATAATCCAGAATTTAAATTGCTTTACTTCACCAGTGACTTTATATTAATGCTGTTTAAAATGGAATCTAGCCAGTGACATTTCAGATAGGTTGTAACTCAGTGATGTGCACCGTAGCTTATGTGTGGCTGGACTGTCCATTTCATGGATAGCCTAGGTACATGCTGCTAATAGTATGGCAGTGGCAAAATTGGAATCAGGGGCCATCTGATTTACAGCTCAGTCTTTTATCCAATATGTTCCACTAACTTGTTAAGATTTACAGCTCCATAAGATGGCATGGTAGGGAAGAAAAACAAGGTTACCTAACAGATCACTTAAGCTCAATCTCTTGTTTTTGTAGCATTTGTGGAAATATGCCTCCCTTCCATTTTTCTATCCAAAGGCATTTAATAGAAAGGAGACAGTTTTGTGAATAACTAGTATTTTCAAGAATATTCTCTTGCAAGCTAATGCCACGTTCTTGAGAATATATTAAATAAAATGTATGGATGATAGAGACGGGAATGCCACAGTTCATAACTACAATTAACCACTATTAATTAAAAGCTGAAAGATAAATGAGCCCTGAGATCCATTTATTCCTAGGCTGGGAATATTTAAATTCACAGTAGGATGCCAGCCCATTTTTCACAGCATTGAAGGCCTGACACTGCAAGAGATGAAGGCAGAACAGCAGGATCACATTCTCAGTTCTTAGAATTAGTAAAGAGTTGGAAACATGATGTATAAAATATAGGCTCCACATATAGGGTAACATGATTGTGTAGGGGCAAACATTTTCCTCACATTCCTATGAAACTGGTCATTTTAACAGACAAGATACCCTAAATATTTATTTTAGAAAGAACTCTGAACCTCTAAGATATCCAAAGCCCCATCAAGATCATGCACGCAGTGTAAAACTGAAAGAGAAACACTGCTTTTTCCTCTCTGATCAGTTTGAGATAAATTATTAATGAATTCCCTCCATTCATAACCAGTGGGATAACTGATCCAGAACAGTTCCAGGGCAAGCAGGAGCTGGTTTCAGAAAGAAACCTGGTGATACTTTGAATGCATAGCCTATTTCAACATGTTCATTGCCACACCCCAGCATATCTCATTTCCCTTTTCTTTGACATTGTGTTTTGAGACGTACTCTGGAATATAGGAACCAGTGACATCATTAGGGGCATCTGAAGGGTGCAGGTTTCACCAGGAAACCCATCTTATGGGAGGTGTTACCACTGTTCCCTAAACATCTGCCTTTTGGTGGAATCAGTCTGTGACATTTGACTGTGTCCCTTTAAAACACTGATGGGATGGGGTGAGTGGGGTGAAGCTCAGTGAGAGGAGAAAGTAGAATCCCCAGGTTTTTAAATGTAATAAATTTTAAATTGTAAAATTTAATTTTTTTAAAAAAAATAGTTTTTTAAAATATTCTTTTAAAAATTTCTTTTAAAATGCCACATCTTACCAAATTTTTACTTTAACCACATGAAATGATGCATATACAAATGCATTTCGCATGTGTGTATAATATTGCAATTTAACACCATGAGTTACCTCACTAGGTGATGCCAACCTTGTTGATGCCACTGACATGAACCTGCTTTTTATTGAGTTAAACCATACTAGGTTCATCTAGCCTAGTATTTTCACCTATGATTATCTGCAGCTCTACGGTATTTCAGCCATGTTTGTTTTCCCCGCTGATCCTACCAGAAGCTTCCCTGGAAGCCTTTCATCCTAACCAGGCCAGATCCTGCTCAGCTTCCAAAATCAAACAGTAGTGTTCTATAATAGTGTAGAAATATCCCAGCTCCTGATGTTTCTCAGTTGTTCATGGAGGTTTGCTTTGTCCCTCAAACCTCTATCTGCAGCCTTGGAGGAGGAGATCTAATATCCCCTCAAACCTCCTGGAAAACTATCTTCCGGGGACTATAGGCTTATATTTTGTAAGCCATTTCTCATTTATCCTTCAAAGACTATTAGCAAACATTGGCCCGTTCCGCACGGGCAGAAAGTACATGCTCGGCACGTACTACGGTTAGAAAGAGGTGTCCTTTCCGGATGCCCCTAACCCTAGTACACGCTGAGCGCGTACAAAATGGTGGCGCCCATGCTACATGGGTGCCGCCATTTTGATGTCGCGGACGCTTAAAATCTGCACGTCACGCAGTGGAAATGACACCGCAAGTGCCCCACTGGCGCCTTGCGGCGTCATTTCTGCACCGCGAAAAGAAACCACTTTTTGCGGGTTCTTTTTGCGGGTTCTTTTTGCTGCATCCACCGGTGCTGGGAAAGCGCCCAAGTAGCAAAAACTTTCTTTTTCAGGAAATAAATTTCATGGATTGCAGATAATGAGATTTATTGTAGAGAGATCTTGTAGCACCATTGAGACAAAACTGAAAGAAAGAAGTTGGCAGTATGAGCTTTCATAGACTTCAGTCTAATTCCTTTTAATGAAAGCATCTGAGGAAGTAGACTGAAGTCTACAAAAACTCATGCTGCCAACTGTTTTCTTTCAGTTAGTCTCAAAGGTGCTACAAGATCTCTCTACATACTGATTCCACAATCTAATACAGCTATATCTTTGAATTCTAATTAGATTTATGTAAGGGGCTCATATGGAATCTTTAACTTTCTATTCCTTTAGAATTTCCTCCAAATTTCAGAAATATATGTCATGTGCCACAAAGGATTGGCTGGTTGGCTAATTGCCTCTTGGCAATCCTCTTTGATCTGCACCTGCAAGCACTCTCGGCCCTTCTCTCTTGGTAGGAAGGCACCTGCAGGCAAGCTTCGTCTCCAGAGTCACCACTAGGCTGTGGTACCATAGGAGGCCTCTCTTCAGCACTAGGACCTGGTTGAACCTCCTCTTCTGGGGCTGGAAGAGCACAGCTGGGACCTGGCAGAGCAGGATCAGCACCTGGCATTGCCTCAATCAGCCCTTGCTCTGGAGGAGGCTCATCCTCCTCCTCATCCTCCAAGAGCTGATCTTGGCTGGCTATGACATTAATGAAACAATCAGGTCAGGTAAGTCTTGCATAAGAAACAAAAACATTGTAAACCTTCTATGGGCCACTTGAAGGCATCCACCAAAATACATCCAGGGATGAAGTGGGTTTTTTTTTTCCTCCAACACTGGATCCAAACTTTGTAACATTCTGCTGGTAGCTAGTGAGGCAGTATTATCTGGTATTTCCTTCCCCCCCCCCTGTTTTGCTGCAGATGCAGGCTCAGTAAGGGATTTTGGAAGCAGCTGCTGTTTACCTTGCTTGTTGTAGGCATGCAAGGCTAGAGCAAAATCCCACTACAGTATTTCCCAGTTCATGCTTTGTTTATTGCATTGCTTAGTGAAGATACACTATTGCAATCTGACACCAAAAGCATATGTTACACTAGCCCTGCCTCACCATCCTCCCAATGGTGATGCCACTAAAAATCACCCAGCTAGACAGAGTGGAATGAGGAGGAAAAGTTGACTGGAGAGGGATTTTTAAGAGGAAAAAAAACAAAAGCATTTTTGGCAGAAAAACAAGATAAAAGTTTGATAAACAAACGATTTTAACAAGTCTGAAGAACGTGTATACTTGCTCCCCCCACTTTTCACCACATGCCTTTCTCCTTTTATATTGTGTCTTTTTATATTCTAGGCCTAAAGGCATGGACAGTTTTTTACTGATTGTAAGTCTTTTTGGCAGGACACTTCTTGCAATAAACACATAAATAAATGCTAACAGCAGTGCTGCATGTTGTACTGGCACAAAAGCCATTGAAAGAATGAATCTTGGCCAAGTCAGTAGCAGATTACAGAAAGAATAAGTCAGTAAAACTTAGTACATATAAGAAATGTGATTAAGGCCCATGAAAAAGAGGTATTTTAGAGCTTCAGGAGATACACTATTTTAATCTGTACATGAACTTTTAAAATCTTTATGAGGTAGCTTTTTGGAGGTGAAGCCACAAGGGAGAGGTTTGAAATATGTTCCAGTTCTGACAAGGTTGTGTCAGTCTGAAAACATGGCTTTCGTATATTGTGTAACCATTACCTTGGGACCTGCCTTGGAGGACAGTCCTGGAATCTTAGGGGAATAAGTGTTAGCTCAAATTTTAGGGCTGGGTTATTCAGCCATGGGACCGATGACCTATGTATATTGAGGTCCAAGGCAAAAGAGAGTCCAAATTCAAATCCTCAATATAAGTTTTATTTAAAAGAGAAAAATCCATGTGCACCAAACACAGCCACACATACTCACAAGAACTAGAGAAGTTGAGACAGAGAAGGCTTTCTAATGGGATATACTACACCTGTTTGGATGCTGCTCCTCTTGCAGATGGTCTGGAAAAGGAAAAGGGAACTCAGTCGCTCCTGAGAAAAACAGAGCGAAAGAGGGGTTAGTAAAGTAGAAGACTGGCAGCATCTCTGTCTGCTACCAAACTAAGCCAATGAAACAAGAAAAGTTGGGGATTTAAATAGACATTTTGTGCCTGAGGCAAAAGACCAAGGCATTGATTTGCCCAAATGGCCCTATACCTTTTAATATGTATCTCTGTAGTTTGAAGTCCAATCTTCCAAGAAAAGGAAGGGAAGGTGTGAAGTAGGCATGTTTCTGAGACAGGATGGGGTTGTTTACTCCTTACCATGCCAGATGCCATTCCCTTTGTAATATTTTTCTGTCATGGCCAGCCACGAGGAAGATGAGGAGGATGAGGAGGAGGACTCTGCTCCTCAGGTGCAGGAGGAACCTGAGGCTGTGCCAAGCCCCAGTTCTGCCCTGCCAGGTCCCATCTCTGCTCTCCCAGCCCCAGTGGATTTAGCTCAGCCAGACCCTAGCTCTGTGGGATCTCCTCCAGTGGATCCTGGGGCTCAGCAGCCCAGCCTTGCCCCAGTTGAAGTGCCAGACTTGGGAGACATAGAGCAGCAGAGCATTGAGGTTCCTACCTTTAGCCAGAGGAGATCAGAAAGGGCATGCCTTCGGTGTTCCAAGGGGCTTGCTGAGAAGCACTCATTAGGCAATCAGCAGCTGTGATAAGTGAGATAGGTATAAGGCACCTGGCAGACGCCGAGCTCTCTTGTCAGAGACTATTAATTCTCATTAGTTCAACGCCATTTTCGTAACCTTCAGTCTGTTGACTCTAACATCTTGGTCAGACCCTGGATTCATCTCTCTCTTCCCTAAATCTTGGGGATTCCGCTGATTCAGCAATGTCTTTATTTAACTCCACTCTTTCCTCGACTCTTGACCATTTTGCCCCTGTCTCTGTACGCACTTCTTCCTCTAAGACTAGGCCTCAGCCCTGGCTTAGTCCCATTGTTAAGTTTCTCCGGTCCTGCTCTAGAGCGGATGAACGTCTTTGGAGAAAGTCCAAACAGCGGCCTGATTTTATCCATTTCAAATTTATTCTTTCTTCCTTCTCACGCGCCCTCTCTATGGCAAAACAAAATTATTACAAATCATTGATCTCTGCCAATGAGAGGCGCCCGCAGTGCTTGTTCTCCACCTTCAACACTTTGCTTAAACCTCCCTCTCCTCCTGTCTCTTCATCATTCTCTCCTAATGACTTTGCTAATTATTTCATCTCAAAGAACACCACTATTCGCTCTGAGATAGTCCCCCCCCCGCCGATTCTTCTTCTGCTCATAATCTTCTATCGCCCTCGCCTAACAAATTTTCTGCGTTTCCTCCTGCTTCTCTGGATGAACTCTCTACACTTCTGAACTCTTGCAAACCTGCAATTTGTTCTCTTGAACCAATTCCTACTCGTCTTCTAATCTCTTTAGCTCCTTCTTTTCTGCCCTCGCTTTTCCATATCTTCAATCTCTCTCTCTCTACAGGCTCCTTCCCTTTGGACTTCAAACATGCTCTCATTTCCCCTATTCTGAAAAAAACCTTCTCTTGACCCCTCCTCTTTGCCTAGCTATCGTCCGATTTCTCTTCCTCCCTTTCTTTCTAAGGTTTTGGAACGGGTTGTTTATTCTCGCTGTCTTGAGTTTCTTGAAGCCAACTCCATTCACAATCCCTTTCAGTCTGGCTTCCGCCCACAACATTCTAAAGAGATAGCCCTCATCAAGATCTCAAACGATCTTTTACTGGCCAAGGCAAATGGCCTTTACTCTGTTGTCATCCTTCTTGATCTGTCTGCAGCCTTTGACTCTGTTGATCACTCTCTTTTAGTTAATATACTTTCTGACCTTGGTTTCTCAGACTCTGTTCTCAACTGGTTTCAATCTTATTTGTCTGGCAGATCTTTTGCACTGGTTGCTGGCGGTCAGACTTCTTCTCCTGTTCCCTTATCTGTTGGAGTTCTCCAGGGCTCTGTTCTGTGTCCCCTTCTGTTTTCTCTCGACACACTGTCCTTAGGTAAACTCATTAGCTCTTTTGGTTTTTCCTACCATCTGTATTCCGATGACACCCAGTTGTATCTTTCCACCCCCGACCTTTCTCCAAGGCTTGAACAGCAAGTTTCGTCTTGTCTCACAGCTGTCTCGCAGTGGATGCGCCATCGGCGTTTGAAGCTCAACATGTCCAAGACGGAGCTTCTTGTCTTTCCCCCTAAGCCTCCTTCAACACTCCTTTTCTGTCTCTGTGGACAACATTTGTATTCAACCAGTCCAGCAAGCCTGCAGTCTTGGTTTTATCTTTGATTCTTCTCTGTCGTGTATCTCTCAGATCCAGACCACAGCCAAGGCTTGCAGATTCTTTTTGTACAATATTGCTAAAATCCGACCTTATCTCTCCACCTCTACTGCCAAAATCCTGGTCCATGCCCTAGTGGTCTCACGTCCTCCTGGCTGGGCTTCCTCTTTCTCACCTCCATCCTTTAATCTCTGTCCAGCATTCAGCTGCACGCATTATCACATCAGCCCACCGCTCTGACCATATCTCTCCTGTGTTGGCATCCCCCTCCCTTTCCGTATTCAGTACAAGCTCCTGCTGTCGACGTTTAAAGCCCTCCATGGGCTGGCCCCTTCTTACTTATCAGACCTTCTTTCTCCTCACCTTCCCTCCAGGGCCCTCCATTCTGGTAGTCAAGATCTGCTGTCCCAGCCCAGGATTTCCTCTGCCCCATCTCGGATTCGCCCCTTTTCACTCACTGCCCCTCACTCCTGGAACCTTCTTCCTCCACGAGCAAGGGCCATCACTTCTTTAACCAGCTTCAAAACAGAGTTGAAGACCATCCTGTTCAGAGAAGCATTCCCAGGCATTGCATAATTGTCGCTTGCTTTTGGTGCCTGTTTTATCGATCCATTTCCTGTATTGCTATGTACTTTATATGTATTAGCCTACTAGCCCCACCACCTTTCCCTTCTCATTTTATGTCATGTCTTTTTAGATTGTAAGCCTGAGGGCAGGGAACCGTCTAGTTACAAAGATTGTATGTACAGCGTTGTGTACATTTACAGCGCTTTATAAATAAAGGTTAATAATAAATTAGTGAATGCTGCTTGATCTGACTCCTAGCTTCCTAGACCCTTGACTGCCTTTGAATCCTTGACCTCGGACAGGACACTTTGACCAACCCTCTGGCACTCTTGACCTTGGACTGGACTGGTAGTTTTGCTCTCTGCAATCCTGAACTTTGAACTGGCTTGTGGCTTACTCTCTTCAGACTTAGTTTGGCATTGTTGCTGGAGGACTACCTCTTTACAGTTCGGTGTGTTTACCTTTTGCTCAGCAGACTCTTATCAGCCGTGTGAGTGTGTGTTGGCAGCATTCCCAGACATTTTCTGTTTAACACCTTCTCTATATATGTGGGGGCCATCTCCTGCTTGGCGACTACAAGAATGCTAGCCATGTATGTGACTTGCTTGCTTTGAGGTTATGGCAGAGGCTTCCACACAGAAGGGTCATACAGGGTTAGTCTCAGCTAAGAAGCTGAGTAAGGCACATGTCTGATTCTGGATCTATCAATAAAGTGCTGTTGATTATATCAATCAAGCTGACTGGTTGATTGTCTGGGATTCTGGGTGCTAACTCTGACAGATGCTCATTATTAGTTGATATCAAAAGAGGAGGTGGTTTTAGGCCTGCAAGGGTGGTAACAATTCTCAGTCCGCTCTTCCATTTGAGTCTGGCTTGCCTGGAGACAAACTAATAGAGAAGTGGGACTGAGAATACATTTTGTACCAGTTCAGGGCCTCTAGTGGTACCATTGTCAGTGGGAGCAGTGAATATGTTTCAGGGTGGTAATCCAAACTTTCAAACAGCTGAACCCAATCCCCAAAATAGATTTAGTATCTTGTATAACGCCTTTAAAAATCAGAGTAAAGCTGTGAAGACATTAATTGCTCCAGTGGTATCAGAGCCACCTGCCTCTATTGACACCTGGTTCAGGCAAGCTTATTGAATTGGCAGAATTACTTTTGTATATATAGAGATGCAAGAAATATAGACTCCAGTACTCTAATCTGAAAAGGGAAAATACTCAAGAGTGTCTGGGCATGAATTCAGAGAAATTCTTGTGTCACACCAACCAATATCACAGGGAAGGGTATCAGGTGTAAACACCCATATCAAAATTCAGCACAGCTTTTGTATCAATCTAATACATTAGCCTTTTATTATGTGGCACTTCTGACATGTTGAACATTGAAAATAATTTCCATGAGGAAGACCAATGAAATGACTTCATGTGCCATATAATCTTAGGAGATTATTGTATGCAAAAATAAAGCAGTTTACCCCTGTCAGGATACAGTTGCTTATGGGATGAAATCAGGAATTATTGCATGAAAATGCTGCCGATGCCTCTGGGCAAATGCATCCCGGCTCCCAGCCGTGCTCAGCTGGCTGATTTGCGAACACAGGAAGCTCCCATGTTTGCAAATCGGCCAGCTGAGCACAGCTGGGAGTCAGGATGCAGCCAGGATACAGTCACCCAGTGGCATCAGCAGCAGTTTTCATGCGATAATTCCCAATTGCATCCTGTAAGTGACTGTGTCCTGGCAGGGGTAAGTCACTTTATTTTTCCATGAGATAATCTTTTTAGAGTTGGAAGGTACCACAAAGGCCATCTAATCCAACCCTCTGCCATGCAGTAATACACAACTAAAGTACTCCCGACTGATGGCCATCCAACCTCTGTTTAAAGGCTTTAAAAGAAGGAGAATCAACCACTCTCCAAATCAGTCCATTCTACTGTCAAATAGCTCTTACAGTAAAACTGAGGTCTTCCTAAAGTTTGGGCAGAATCTAATTTGAATTTTAAGTTGTCTTTTGATTTTTAATTTATAAATTCAATCCATTGGTTCATGCTCTAGTCTATGGAGCAAAAGAAAACAATCTTGTTCCATCTTTTACATGACATCACTTCAGATATAAAGGGATAGCTATTACATCACCACACAGTCTTCTCTTCTCCAAGCTAAGCATGCCCATCTCCCTCAATCATTCCTTATCAGTTTTGGTTTCCATTGATCATCTTTGTGATCCTTTTCTGGGCACATACCAGCTTGTCTCTTGAAATGCGGTACCCAGAAATGGACACAGTATTTTAGGTAAAGTCTGACCAAAGTAGAATAGATCAGCACGCCCTTTGATTATTATTATTATTATTAACCTTTATTTATAAAGCACTGTAAATTTACACAGCGCTGTACATACAATCTTTTAGTTAGACGGTTCCCTGCCCTCAGGCTTACATTCTAAAAAGACATGACACAAAAGGAGAAGGAATGGTTGTGGGGAAGGGGATCAGGTCCAGCAGTTTTCTCCACCTCAGAGGCCTGGACCAAGACAGATGGACTGGAGGAAGGGCTTGGCTTCTTAATGGATGGTTAAAAGGAGGCATCCTGGGTCAGAGAGGGGCTTTCTGGACACTATACTCCTTCTGAATGATACAGCCCAGAATTGCATTGGCTTTCTTGGCAGCTGCATCATACATTTGAGTCATGTTTAGCATGCCATCTACTGAGACCCTGAAGGAGATGTCATCCATCCTATTTCATTATTCATCTCTAGAAGGAGTGCCTTACATTTATCCCTGTTGAAATTCATTCAAATCTCCATTCCATCAAGGTTATTGTGAATTTTGTTACTGTTCTTGGGGTATTAGTTTGCTGCAATTCAAGTAATTCCAATTTATGATTACCCTGAAGTGAACTTAACATGGGGTTTTCTTGCCAAGATGTGTTAGAGGGGGTTGGCCATTGCCTTTCTCTGAGGTTGAAAGTGTGACTCACCTAAAGTCATCCAACAGGTTTCTATAACCAAGGAAGAATTGACACCCTGGCCCTACTGTAACATTCAAACCACTACACCGCACTGGCTGTGACTGACCCCTGTTGACCATAGCAGCTGTTTTCCAGTACGTTGGGTTGGAATTTACTGCATAACTCCATAACAATATGCATACACAACTTTCAAACAACATTTTGTCCTAAATAAATAAAATACAAATAGTCTTCCTCCAGGGAAGAAGTTCCTCCTCTTCTTCCATAAGTGTCTACAGATATGGAAAGGTTACCACCACCTGCCCTGGCTGGCAGATCTGAGGAATAATAGTGCAAAGAAAAACCTTGTCCAGAATTTGGACAGTGTTTGTCAATGTCAAAATACATAGATCTCTTTTACTGCTTCATGTCAGTGAAGAACATAAGCAAATCAACTACTGAAGAAGGTAAGCTGATCAACAAGGAGAAATTTACTGGAGATTAAAGGAAATGAAAGCATGTCTTCTGGACTGATGGCATTTCATCTCCTACCTTGCTTCGTTATCTTTAACAGTATGAGCAAATGTAATTACAGCCAACAGCTAAAGGAAAACAAGGGTCATTGGCTGATGGTGACAAAAAGACCACTTGGACCATATGGACTCTGAAGCAGAGCATATGGATCCAGCTCCCAAATATGTGGCCAGCCATATGCTTGTGGATCCAGGCTCAAAAGAAAATCCTTTTCTCTCTTCCCTGTGGCTTTGACTAGGTCACAAATCAGCTGCTACTCAACATCATGTGCCATTGGGCAACTTTGCTTTTAATTAATACAATAAGTTTCAACACAGTGTGCAGAGAATCCCAGGTAGAAACTGGACAGATGGCTGTTCCCAGTTAGTCAGGCAAAGATTGAAGCTGGGTGTCCTTCCTCTTGCCCTTCTTCAGTCTGCAACCTAGGCTTTGTCCCATACCAGCTGCATTAATCTAACTTCCCAATCCTTCCACTTCTCTAAGAAGCATCATTTTTAATTCCCTTGACCTGTGGGGTTGACCTGTAAGCCCTGCAGGGAATACTGACAAGCTGTTAACACTGCCTGGGCAATGACATCCAACCAGCTCTCAGAAAGTCTTTACCCTCTTCCTACCACAGCCCCTCTCTCATGCTTCATTGGCCTTGATTGACCCCATCTGGCCATAGATATCTAGCATATGTTACATGCCTGCTGCTTCCCTGCTGGAGGTGACTCCTCGAAGCTCCTTTTGTATCTGTCATACAAGAACAGTCTGGTTAGAAGCCAGCAACTTATGATTGCTGAAGTGTAGACAGGGAGGATTAGGGACATAGATATGGGAGCAGCAAAAAAGGATAGTGTCTTCCCTATTGCACATGAAGAAAAAGTGGTTAGAAAAGTCAACACTCCAACCTTTGCTCAGAATGCTTTAGGTCAATGCTTCTTAAGATATCTCATGTGGGATATCAGCATGTTTTTGTTCCTAGTGTGACAGGGACCAGCACCCTATTTGTGCCCACTGCTTTTTTCCTGGAAACCTGCAGCAGACTAGAAGTCAATAGCTTGTGGACACCAACCTGTGAACCATCACTTTGAGGAACATTGCTTTAGGGTGCAATCATAAATCCAATTAGACCCAATTTCCAGGGATTCTTGGGTGCTACACAAATTCTGCTTCACATCTCATTCTAAACATTCCCTAAGAACATCTAGTATTGCTTTTTCCAGGCTGATGACTACTGGTTGTGTTAGACTACATCATGCCCATACAGAGGACCTGCATGCCTGGAATGCACTAATTTGGGAAAGGCCATCTGAATAATCCAAAATGTGTGATTTATTACAATCCTAGATTCCTTGTGACTCATGGAAATAAAGGGATATGTGGAATGTAGACTCTATGATTCTCATGACAGAGATCTGTCTTTTTACTTTTTGTTGATATGTTGTAAAGTACCATGCACATTTCTTGTGCAATGTATAATTAAATTAACAGCAGTAGAAACTTTGTTTTAATAATATTTTTGTTCTTATTTTACCAAAAATGGAACACCCTCACACACCGCCTATATCACTAACTAAGCTAGAAATTGAATTTGGTCTTACAAGTTCAGCTCCAAGACCAAGTTCCCCTAGATCCTTTTGCTTCTGGAAGAATCAGAAAAACTCTCTCTTGAAAACGCCTGTGAATCCTGAACCCATGCTCCAGAGAGACTGGAAACTCCCTGGAAGAGGGGTTTTTTTTGGGGGGGGGGCAGGTGCATCGACATTTATAATTTGAGTAGACATTTATAGTATTGCATTGTGATTTCTGGTTCACTGAAATGACATAATATGAAAAGGAAAGGGGAGAAGGGATGAATCTATCAGCATCTCTACAGCTACCTAATTTGTTTAGCATGAGCTTTCATAGATCTCAGTCATTTTCTTGAGAGACACTGACAGAGTACAAGGCTATATAAATGCCATAGGGTCACATACCAATACATTTACTGCTATTGCTTGCATTCTTTTGGTGACATATACAAACTTACATCTGTGGACTCTACCTGTGCATGTCACCAACAGGATGCTAGCCATAGCAGCAGCAATAGTAGCAGCAGCAATAGTAGTAGTAATAGCAGCAGCATCAATAGCAGTTGTAGTAGTAGTAGTAGTAGCAGACCATTTTTCCCAATTTTTTTTGGTCATTGCAGGGGGGGGGGGCTATATTTACTACCCTCTCGTGCAATGACTCCATGATTACTGAACCCAGTTTTTTTTCCTTCATCCCCCTTATGGCCAATTAATGGCCACCCATATGGCCATTTAGTGTCTGACAAGGAAGGTAGAGGAGACACATACAGCATCTGATTCTGTTGCTATACTTGGGTGCATGACAACAATGTTGTCTCCTGGGACCTCCATGGGGTCTTCTAGCAGTCCTGGAGGGTCTCAAGATGCATTTAACTAGAGAAACATGGTCAGCCTCTGTGTGGCTGCACTCCTATCCCCAGTCATTAAGTGTTCATGTTGGAAAGGAGTATTCAAGAGACAGGTAAGTTATATATGTGGGGGAATGTGAATGGGGCACTTCTGTCTGGTGTAACATTACATTCTGTCAGATGATGCAGGATCTTGACATTTGTAACTGTACTTACATAGCTGTGGTTTTGATATTGTACTCCATAACTGAATCTGAAGAAATAGATCAATGTGCAGCTAGCTCTCCATATCCATAAATTCTATGTCTGGAGACTCAACCATACACTGCTTGAAATGTCTTCCCCAAAAAACCCAAATAGCACATCTTGATTTTGCCATTTTTAAAAAAATAAAATAAAATACAGGACAACCATTTTATTACCACATTGTATATTACAAACTTGAGCATCCACGGATTTTGGTATCCACCAAAATCCTGAAACCAAAACCCCACAGTTGCCTAGGACCCATTGTACACCATACGTAAACATTTGTTCTCAAATAAATCAACTAGCACAAAGATGCTGATAGATCCCTTCTTCCTCCTTTCATTTTTATACTTAAACAGATTGACAGAATTATCTCTATGTGAACCAGTCTAATATTTCCTAACAGAAGTTCCAATGGACAAATCTGCCAGTTGTGCTTTCTCCCATATTCTTTCCATACCATTTATGAAGGAATTTATAATTTCTACCCGTCAGCATCATCTCAATCCAAGTACTATTATTCAAAGCATGGGGAAATTGTGGTATACTTGCCTGCTATGAAGCTCTTTAAAGATGAGGAATAAAATAATAATAATAATAATAATAATAATAATAATAATAATAATAATTGACAAGTCTTAATTCATCACCACATACATGGCCCAATACATACAGGGATTGAAATCCAGACTTGGATTACATCTAGTAATGTAACTACTGTATTCATTAATTTTCTTCTTGAAGGAAGCAAAAATTAATTTTAGCAACTTTCTTCCCACTGAGTGAAAGTTGTAGAAAACTATGCAGTTATCAAACTCTATTTTCAATTTAGAACTTATTTGATGCTAAAAAGCCAATGTGATTCTAGGCTGCATCAACAATGGATGCAAGCTACAGGAAAAGAGATTCCACCTGAACATTAGGAAGAACTTCCTGACAGATGGCCATCTGTTGGGGATGCTTTGATTTGGATTTCCTGCATGGCAGGGGGTTGGACTGGGTGGCCCTTGCAGTCTCTTCCAACTCTATGATTCTATGATAATAGCTGTACAGTGTTTAGATCAAGGGAAGTAATAGTACCATTCTATTCTGCTTTGGCCTGGCCTCACCTCGAATACTGTGTCAAGTTCTGGGCATCACAATTCAAAAGGGATGTTGACAAGCCAGAATGTGTCCAGAGGAGTGTTGGTGAAAGGTATAGAACCACGCCATATGAGAAAAACCATAGGGTTTAGTATGGTGAAAAGCAGTGATATGATAGCCTTGTTTAAATATTTGAAAGGATGTCATACTGAAAATGAAGCAAATTAATTTTCTCCAGCTCCAGAGAATAGGATCCAGAGCAAAAGGTTCAAACTACAAGAAAAGAGATTTTCCACCTCAACATTAGGAAGAACTTTCTGACAGTAAGAGCTGTCCAACAGTGAAATAGACTAGCTCAGAAAGCAGTGAAGTCTCCCTCTTTGGGTTTTTTTTTCAAACAGAGGGTGGATGGCCATCTGTTGGGGTTCTTTGACTGTGTCTTCCTGCATGGCAGGGGGTTGGACTAATAATAATAATAATACATGATTTATTTCTTAGATTGTAAGCCTGAGGGCAGGGAACCGTCTAATTAAAGATTATATGTACAGCGCTGTGTAAATTTACAGCGTGATATAAATAAAGGCTAATAATAATAA
Source organism: Sceloporus undulatus (assembly GCF_019175285.1). NCBI lineage: Eukaryota > Metazoa > Chordata > Lepidosauria > Squamata > Phrynosomatidae > Sceloporus > Sceloporus undulatus. Next base: position 333,027 of record NW_024802943.1, read on the forward strand.
AATAAATGATTTATTTATAGTCCGCCCAATAAAAATACATAAATATAAAATACATAAAAATAAAAATACACTATTCTTTTTGAGGCTAGCCCTGATGGAGATGGGCCAGCATTTTCACTCCCTCCCAGGCCAGAAGATGACAGTTGCCATGGAGGGAGGGCTCTTCTTCTTGAGGCTAGCCCTGATGAGGCTAGACTGGATGCCCCTTGTAGTCTCTTCCAACTCTGTGATTCTATGATTCCTCTGACTGGGTGGATGAGTTTGGCTGTTTTACTTTCTCTCACACTGAGGACTTAAAAAGAAAAAGAAATAAAATCTCAAGTTCTTTTCATCCTCCTTATGAAGAAATTTGCAAATTTTGATGCATTCTTTCTTTTTAGGAGTCAAATAAAATTTTACTCAACTGCAGTCAGGACAGTCTATGATACTTGAATACTACTACTTTTAGTGAATATGGAAAGCACCCTAAAACAGCAAGGATTTCATGTGCTCACCAAATATGTCTCCAAATAAATCTTAGCTTCCCTGTGCTGGATTATATGTCCTGTAAAAACAAAAGAAAATTTTATAATGCTCTCAGAATATAGTAGACAAGTTGGGGTGGATGAATCACTCATATGACTCAATAAATCACATGCTACATTTGTATGTTTTGAACTTGTTCAGTTTGTTTCCAAGAAAAGTACAGATAAGGAAAAGAAAATGAATCTTTTTTAAAGCACACAGAAAGAACCAAAGAAAATAAGTTTTGTTTTTCAGTCTTTCAGAAGAATATATTACTAACCAATTATTGATTTTTCACACACAGTCTATTAAACTAGAGAACTGTCTCCTAAACCTATTAAAATAAATTACTGATTTTCCACATTTCATCAGACACTGAGGGTTTTGACTCAACACATCTGCCCTGTGTTCCAAAGACATATGTAGCTCCTAGAGAGCATATTTAGTTTCCAGGTCCATAGTGCTAGATCTTACATTGTTGTCTTAGCTTCTGATGGTTTTACAAGTTCTCAGCCAAGGTGCTGGTATTTTTCTTTACCAAGACTGGGAGAAAAGAATTCCTTCCATGGCAATGGTATATACCTGAACAGGATAAGCCTTCTAGAAACTACAAAATGATACATACAGGTTTGGAGAGGTATAGCTGAACAGTCCTCCTCACCTCCAATACTGAGAGAAGTGCTTTCCTCTTTCAAAGAGAGTTTTTCATTGCATCAGGCTTAGCACAGTCACCCTGACTACATCTCTGTTTACCCTTAGGCAGTCTAGTTTCAAGTCTAGGAGCCAACTTTAACAGAAAAAAATGGTGAACCAAGTTTCTAAGAGGGGAACAACAAATGCATTAGGCAATGGGCTTGAGACAGGGCTTAAAGTCTACTCAGAAGCCTCTTCCTTCTGTATATTGGAGAAGAACCTTCCAGTTGTATTACCTAACACAATTACCTCTCCCCTCTGAGAAACATACCCCATACTCTGGGGTGGATCTTGCCTGCTGTTCAAAGTGAATAATGCCAGAATGTCAGTCACTAAAAATATACAAGTTGGGTCAAATTGAGTTTAGTCAGTCTATCATTTATTGTCAAGTCCAAGTTAAGTCACTGATGTGACTTAAGTCCAACTTTTGTTCAAGGCAATCGACCTGACTCTACAGTCGGCCCTCCTTATACGCAGATTTGCCATGCGCGGATTTGAGCATACGCGCATGGCAATCCGAGGCCTCCAGGGCAGCGCCCGGCCTTTCCCCTGAACGTAGCTGCGGAGAGGAGGCCTCTGGCGCTGGAGGACCAGTGCCAGAGGCCTCCTCTCGCAGCCACCGCTGCCAGGGGAAAGGCCGGTGTGCTCCTGGAGGCCTCAGGAGCAGCACACCGCCTTTCCCCCGGCAATGCGGCGGGGGAGGAGGAGGAGGACGAGCGCCTGGGGCCTTTCAGTTCTCTCTGCCGCCGGCGCCGCACCTCGATGCAGGGCCGAGTGGCGGACTGGAGGCCAAGAGCCTCCAGCCCGCCACCTGGCCCTTGCACAGAGGTGCTGGCAGTGGTGGCGGCGGCAGAGAGGGGACAAGAAGCCTCTGGGCGCTGGTCCTCCTCTGCCGCAGGGCCGGGTTGGCAAGCTGGGCGGCTTCTTTGCCTCCAAAACCCCCACCAGGGCCTTCCCCCTGCTATGGCTGAGGCGGCGGCAGCGGCAGCAGCAGCGACGTGGCACCGGGGAAAAAGGTAAGTAAGGAGGGAGGGAGGGAGTGGAGGAGGGAAGGAAAGAGTTGGGGGGGAGGAGGGGAGGGAGGGAAGTTGTCCCCAATGCGGCGCGCATGCACGTGCGCCGCCATTGGGGACAACGGGACTTGAGCATACGTGGATTTTGGTATACACGAGGGTGTCTGGAACGGATCCCCCGCGTATACCAAGGACCGACTGTATATGACTGCCTTTAGGCTTAAGACCAATCAACCATTAAGAATACACTCACGTGATAAATATGGAACTTTAAAGCAAGTTAGCACAAATATACATGTAGTTATAATATAAAGAGGTGTTTATGATGGTGAGAAGAATTACCTCCTCTCAAATCTTCTGCAAATCCACTTCATTAAAACTCCGGACCAGAGCAGCATGTGTGGAAGCAGAGGTGTGTCCTGGCTTTAGATCAACACTCTGAGTTTTTTGTGGTTTTTCGGGCGATGTGGCCATTTCTAGAAGAGTTTCTTCCTGACCTTTTGCCAGCATCTATGGCTGGCATCACTCATGCCGCCACGATGCTGGCAAAACGTCAGGAGAAATCTTCTAGTACATGGCCACATAGCCTGAAAAACCACAAAAAACTATGGATGCTGGCCATGAAAGCCTTCGACTTCACATCTCCATGATTTATGAAGGTTTTTTTTAAAAAAAAAAAAATAGCCTGAGCTAAACGTTTCAATAACCACCCATGAAGTCTGTTCTTTGAGTTAGACAGAGACAGGACATCATATTTTCAAACAAACCATAGGCAATCTGCATTTCAGAGTTCTTGTTCCATGCCAAGCTTTGACAGTCTGCTAACCAGAACTCCTGTTCCAAAGAAAACCTTGACAATTTGCACAACACAAAATGTCTTCCCAGATTTCAAATCACTTTCCATACAGTTTTGCTGACAGTTACATAATAGTCAATGGGGGAGGCTGTGATAGCAGACAAAATCAGGAACTTCCTCAGATTGCATGTGTGTATTCTATAAAGTTGCTGAGTCTCACTTCCTAGGCCTGAATCTTAGGGCATGGCTCGTTTTCTCAAGGTGAGAGTATGGTTTTGAAAATGTGCGTGTTCCAAGTAAAACCCCACAAATATGTTGGGGGGGGGATTAATTAACTGAATGGCATACCCCATGCCCCAGTGCATGATGTCTCATTATGCTTAATGACATTGCCAGGGCCTGCCACCTTTGATGTTGGTTCTGGGTCTCAAATGTCAGGGCCTATGATAGCTGTGAACAAGGAACCCTAATACAGACCAAAGTTCCAAGAGGAACTTTCATCTCTCCCTTATTTAAGTGATTTAATGTAATTTTACTTTTTCATATCATTTTCTACATGGAGAAAAAGAAATTAGAATGTTCTGGGTGTTTTTTTAAAGGCTAAGTGGGGCCAAAACCTGAATTGTTTACACTCATCTCAATAGGGATTTTAATTTGATTTTACACTAATTTTTGTGTTAATTGACATTAGTTACTACCTCTTTTTGTCAAAGAGGTCACAGGCTCAGGCCTTTCAGCCATGCTTAACTGCTCTGAAGTCATGTTGGAATTGTTAGCATGGTAGCGCAGTGTGCATAGGATCTACAAGCGCTGTAGCTTGGCACCAGAATGGCTACCTGAGAAGCGATGAGAAGCTGTCTGCATGCAAGAGAAATTCCTCTCTACCTCCAGAAGCTGATAAAGGAGACTCAAGGCAGAGGTCTCATAATGAGGCTCTTTAATCTTCAGTTGCTCTATGTACAAGCTTGTCTTCTCTGACAAAGCTACTCACATAACACCATCAACCCACACTGTACAATGAGGCTCCACCCTTATATACACTTGGGCCATGCGACCACTTAGTGCAGCCTCTTCCTGGTGTGTCACCTTAAACCCAGTCCCCCAGGAAGGGGGACTCCGTGCTTCTGCAGCACTTTTGCAGCACTTTCCAGCTCATGATGACATCACTGTGACAGCACATCCTGTGACTCAGCACAGCCCAAATGCTTAGTCATCATGGCTGCAGGTGACCTATAGTTACCCTGTCACCTTTCACCCACATCTGGACATTTCCCCTCTGGATCACATTCCAACAGGAATAGGCCTGGTGTGTTGGGAAGAGTAAACAATTGCTGGGAGATGTTCATGGAATCCAAAGTTGTTTAGCTGCCTGGTACTGTGTGGAAAAGAATGCAGGCCAATGGGAGAGGGAGCCCTTGTGACCTATTCTTCAAAATGAATTTTATTCTGTAGCCTCAGATCTGGTAATGAAGTTGAACTGATCTTCAATAAGACCTTTCAATATTGCCCTATGAAGTCTATTCTTTGAGTTAGGTAGGGACAGGACACCATATTTTTAAACAAACCATAGGTAGTCTGCATTCAGAGCTTTTGTTCCATTCGAAACCTTGACAATCTCCTAACCAGAACTCCTGTTCTACAAAAAACCTTGATAATTTGAAAAACACAACTCCTGCTTCATGCAAAGATTTTTCAGGGAGCCAATATGTTGTACTGGTTTGAGTTTTGGTCTACAACTCTGGAGACCAGGGTTCAATTCCTGCTTAGCCATGAAAACCACTGATGACCTTGGGCAAGTCACATGCTCTCAGCCTCAGGGGAAGGACATGACAAACCACCTCTGAAACAAATCTTGCCAAGAAAACCCCATGATAGAACCTATCTTAGGATCAACATAAGCCAGAAATGACTTTAAGGTACACATCATACACAGACAGGGAGATGCGCTGTTAGGTGGACCATTTAAAACTGATGTATACTGATAACTCAAAGCAAACTAACATGTCTTATAGTACGATTCACTGGAAATGTTCATATTTTATTCTCATAAAACATATTATTCCACATTCCTGCATCAGCTATCTTCAGAATGCAATTTGACTTCAGTTACTTCTCCATGTAAACCATTTTGCCTTCATAATGCACCATGAACCCAGCAGAGGTCAGATCAGAGACATTGTGCAGGTACCATAAAGTTAAGAATAAGTGACTTATTTGCTGTTTTGGAGAGGTAATGTTCCCCCATCTCCTCTCAGGCATTGCAACTTGAGAAGGGCACTCCATTCTACTTGGTATATAAAACATATACATAAAACACACACACACAAATACTTATATACATATATTCTTCATTAGCAGATGACTAGGGAAATAATGTCAGTGTTACTTAATGAGAGTCAAACATTCACATACTGAAATACCTTAATGAGTGCATTGTATTTCCTGAGTTATGGGAAGTATCAGGAGGTAGCAGTTCCCCTCACCCTGACAGCTAGTCAATTGAATTGCATATGCTTCTGTGAAAAGAACATGCCTGCTAGAAGACTCATATTATTATGCACTTTGGACACAGTCTGTAATATCAATCACAATGCATTACCAGTCAGAAAACATGACAATGCCAAGGACTTCTATTTAAGGAAGAGGGTGAGGAAGATTGCCAATAGTTCGTTCTTTCCAATTCCCTAGTTAGAGGCTGAATGCAGGATTACTGAACAGGGATATGCACATGCCAATTCAAATGCAACTCTTGGATTTAACATGGGATTGGAATGGAGTTCAACTTCTATATTGGGCTTAGACTATTGTATTGATGAGTTCCAAACTATGGTGGAGTAGAGCTTTGCAACACAATCCACATGTACTGATTTAACTAATGTCTGAAACACTTTTTAACATTTTTTTATTAAAGATGGTAGATGGATAGATTGAACACACATGTATGGAACAAACACAATCAATCCCTGCTTATGTGTTATGAAAGCTCACAGCAATGTCTTTTTCAATTGTCAGTTCACTTTTTGCAGAGAAAGACAAGGCAACTTACAGATCCCAAAGGCATACTTGTCTTTTTCAGTGTTGTTCTCCCTTTACTTCTCTCTCTCTTAATCTCTCTCTTCTTTCCTAAGAGTACCAAGAATGATAAAGAAGGTCATCCTTCAAGAAACAAGTCAGAGTTCTATTTATCCTTGTGGTAGAGAGGGGCAAAAGTTAAGATGGGCAATTTGGAACAAATCCAGGGCTGCAACTGATCTGTGATAACGTTCACACAAATCCTGTTTTCCTACCATTCTGCTCACTTATTTGGGCAAATACACTTCTCTAGCTGGCCACATCTTCAGCATTTTATGCAGAGGGCAATATATATTAGGAAGGACATTCTCTAAAGTAGTGACCAAAGAAAGAGGGAGGACTGAAGTCCCCACTAACCATCAGTGTTGTTTTAAATGTTGAGAAAATTAGTTTTGGAAGAGACTGAGTAAACTTTAGCACTGTTGGCACCAGTGTATACCAATAATTACTGAGGAGGACTCCAGATTTGAGCAAATTAAGGAGGTTTTATTTAGAAAAATGTGGAGTGCAATCACACATGATAGCAATTCACACAGGCACAGCATTCAGAGCTAATTGAAATATGGAAACTGGATATCAGAGTTTGAGGGGTTTAAAGAGGTTGATATTTACCTTCCAAAGAATAGACCACAGAAAGCGGGACATAGCTCAGATTGGCCTATGAGAGAGACACGGCTCATACACAAAATGCATACTGGGACAACTGCAAAGTATGTGTGCAGAGACTAGGTTTTTGGGACCAATATTTATATCTGAAATCCTGCCGCATGTAGTAGATTATCTTGTAAAATAACAAAGATTTGATATTCTTTCCCAAGAATCAACAATGGGTTTTTCATAATATGAAAAGAAAGAACTGAGATTTTTAAAATTCACATGTGAAACCATCACTGCCAGATTCACCCATCTTTCCAAATGGCTGTATATGAGTGCTTAATTCTTTAAAAAAAAAACCCACAGGTTTTTAATCCCTGCAGATTTAGCCATGATTAATGCTGCCCTATTTATCCAACATCTTCATATTTTCAAACTTACATGGCAGGCAGGTACAACATAGTAAAAATAATAAAATAAAATTTTTATTTATATGCTGCCCTTCCTCCGATCAGGGCGGCTCACAGCATGTTAAAATACAAACAATTACAATAAAAACATATTTAAAAAACAACCAACAGTAAAGCCCCAAAGCCCAACCTCTTGGCCACGAAAGAGAGGAGGGAGGCCCACAGGATATTTACTCGGGGAATGCCTGTTGGAATAGGAAGGTTTTGAGGTCCTTCCTAAATTGGGCCAGGGTAGTGGACGAGCGGAGCTCTGTGGGCAGCGCATTCCAAAGGGCTGGGGCAGCTATGGAGAACGACCTCCGAGTCATTTAACTGCTTGTAAAAGTTGTATCTATTGAATAGCTATTTCAAGTTGAGAATTCTCTTTTATTTGTTTGAGAGCTTTCTAAAATTTGTAAGTTTCATAGAAATTTAAAAGAAAGACTTTGAGAATAAGAGAAGCTAGATGGGTAGAAAAGCAAAACTGAGCAAATGACTCCATCCCTAATAGCACTGCTGACAATCTGACTGTTTTGCATCAACAACCTTAAAGCCACTCATTGACATCTAGCTCATTTTCTGTAAATTCTTCTACGGAGTTTATCACACAGCTTACCTTCCGCCATGCTCCTGTCGTGTAAATGTCACCAATCTACGATGGGAGCCTTCTGATGGGATCACGGATGGCACAATGCTTCTGTTTTTGTCATGGAAGCATTATCATAAGTGTTTTTAAAAGGGCCCATTTTAATAATTAAATACATAAATCATTATTTAAAAAGTCCCCCTTTTAAACACTTATGATAATGCTTCCATGACGAAAATGGAAGTGTTGCGCCCCACCATGAGGATCCCGTCGCAGATCGGTGATGTTTATGCGATAGGAGCCTGACAGAAGGTAAGCTGTGTGATAAACTCCTATGTCATTTGCCATATAGGTAAGCCATATTGGCAAATATGTGTTCAGTAATGTACCCCACATACTCTTTTATATATCAATTTATTCAGCCCCCAAGGTAAGTACCATATATACCCGAATGTAAGTCAACCTCATGTACAAGCCAAGGGAAGGATTTGGGGCCAAAATTATGGATTTTGATGTGACCTTTGTATAAGGGTAAACTTTAGGAACATGAAACAAAGGAAAATGATGCCAAAAATCTTAACAAAATTCCAGCAGGCATAATGGTTTGTGCTCCACTAAAGACTGGATAGATGAGAAGATAGAGGGGGTCAGTGCTTTCTGAACAGAGTATACTTTTGCCTTTCACCAGGAGATGGTTCCTTTTTTTATATAAGAGTTAAAGTACAGTACTTACACTGACCCATGGATAAGTCGACTCAGGTTTTTTGGGTCAATTCTTTAACTAAAATTTCTTGACTTATACATGAATATATACAGTAAATATTATATTATGTTGTATTAAACAACTAGCTTGATCTGATGTGGTTTTACTGAGCAGTAAGTTCCACTGAGATCAACAGAACTTACTTCAGAGTAAATGCACACCTTTTTATTAGTCTCTTGTCCCACACTTGTGAAACACTCAACTGGCAGGTGTGGGCTGTTCAATAAAGCATATTTTGCATATAAGGGATCTTACTGTCAAGCTTATTCAGGAAAATGTATGAGCTGTGAAATTCAACCAGTCATATCTATGCACCCCCAAGGTGAGCTGGCCTGTATAACAGTTCAGCCTTTTAAGTCCTTGGATCATTTAATCCTGTTCTCTCTGTCTGAAGAGAGGGTGAAAGACAAACCCTATTAGTCCCTTTCTCTGCCCAAGGCCAAAACAAAAATACCCAGAGACCCTTATGCCAAAAATGGGGTGAAACCAGGGCAGGGGGTGGGAGAGACAAATGACCAGTTCAGCCTTCACCAATTTTAGAAGATTCTAATTAGGAAACTGCTGGTGCCAACCCCACGGCAGGAAGTCCGCATTATTAATGCTGGCACTCTGCACAAACTGATTGCAAAGCTGTAGAAGCGGCTGCTGAACTGGCACAACATTCCCTCTAGATTTTGGCGGAGGCACCAGAACAGATGTCGAAAGTTTTTCTCTGCTTTCCTTCTCATCTCCACCCCATCGCTGTTGTATGACCTTCTGCCAAAAGGCTTCATGTGCCAAGGCAAAGGTTACAAAAGGGTCAAAGAAACATTTCTCCATAGAAGAAAACATTGTTCCAGTGTGATGCTTTGCTGGCCTCTGGAATGGTCAAGGGTAGTGAGAGCAAGAAATATGAGAAGCTGATTTCTTCAAGATCCATAATCCATATGATCTGTCAGTTTAAGGTTAAATTACTTTTGATTTTTCAAAAAGTTAATATAAAGAGCTCTGTGGATTTTTGAAAAAAATTGTGTGAAAAGAAGGGTGGAGGAAATAGATGTCTCTGGAACTTGCCTGAAAGTTTTCAGTGATAAAGCTTTATGGACTTCAGGTGGTAATCCATGTGTGTAATCCAAATATGTGGGGCTGCTGTAGAAAAGATCCTCTCACATGAAAGTATCCTCAAAGATGGAAAAGCAGAAGGAAACCTGTCACTGCACCTAATTAAAGTGCTCCTTCCAGTCACCTCTTCTAATCAGTTTAAGTCTTTGTTATTCTTATTTCTTCAAGATCCACAATCCATCCAGTTTATTTTTGTCTTAACTGACTGGCAGGTGGCATTGGGAAAATATGATTGTTTTGCCACATCAACACACACAGACATCTTCAAGATGACCCTGACATATAGAGTTTTCTTGACAAGATTTATTTAGAGGATTCTTTCACATAAAAAAAGATGATGGGAGTATAGCAGGATGCTCCTATCACTATTGCTCAATTGCTTAAAGATTAACAGCCGATGTCGCATGATGTCACCATAATCACATTATTATCCCGTGAATAAAGAGTAATTTTAGCACCACTTTTCATTTACGGAAAAGTACTTGGTCCAGGCCTCTGAGGTGGAGAAAACTGCTGGACCTGATCCCCCTTCCCCACAACCATTCCTTCTCCTTTTGTGTTGTGTCTTTTTAGATTGTAAGCCTGAGGGCAGGGAACCGTCTAACTAAAAGATTGTATGTACAGCGCTGTGTAAATTTACAGCGCTTTATAAATAAAGGTTAATAATAATAATAATAATAATAATAATAATACTCTTTATTCACGGGATAATGATGTGATCATGGCAACTTCACACAACACCATCTGACAATCTTCAAGCAATTGTGTGATAGTGACAGGAGCATCCAGTTATGCTCCCATCACTTTTTGCCATGTGAAAGAGTCCAGAGGAAGTTTACTATAACTTTCCTTTAAAGTTGAGAGTGTGACGTGCCCAAGATGGATTTGTACCTTTAGTCTTTATGTCTTTAAATGGAAACAATTGATCGCTTCAAGGCTATTTTAGCTCCCCGACTTGTTAAAGTCCAAAATATTGTTTTAAAAATCCAGAAGTGACTAGAAAATCAGATTCAGTTTTTAAAAAAGGCTATTTGGGGCCTTTTCCTATTTTCTAGCCCTTATATTGTGAAGTATATTGCATTGCATCTTTCATAACCCCAACATTTCACTGATGAAAACTGGGACACATGTGGCCAAATAACATTAGAATATAATCAGTATGGCAAAAGTTATTAATGAAGAGGAACACACAAGCTAGGGAAAGGCAAGATTCCCCTCTTTTCCTCACTCTCTAACTGACTTAATTGACTGAAAACTACTTTAGCACTTTGAACCCAGTTTGCATCAACTGAAGCAGGCATGGGAAAAGGGGGAGAATGAGAGAGAAACTGTAACATGTTAAAAGCAGCTCAAACAGTGGGAAATACAGCATTAAGATCAAATCAGGACTGTCCCTGCTAAGCAGGAATTGTTGGAGGGTATGGGTTTGGGAGGATCTCACTAACCATTCTGGCAGAGGGGGAAAAAAGAACACCCTCAGCAATAAAAATGGAAAAATCAAATGGACATAAAAATGACTTTAAGAGAACCTTAAAAACTCTCTCCATTGGAGTTTGGATGCATACTAAGACAAGAAGTTATTTTGCTCAAATTAATCATGGAACACTGTAGAGTTCCTCCAGATCCATTTCATATTCACTTGAAGAAGACCTGAAGAAGAACCATATTCTACTCCAGTTAACAGAGTGAATATTTGTTTTCTCTCCATCCTTGCCCCCCCCCCCCCCCGGAGTCAGTTCTTTCTTTTCTCAAGCCAAAAATCAGGCAGGAAACCTTCAACAAGCCCACTTTCCACTGAGGGCAGGCTGCATCAAGAGCCACCTCAGTTGGCTTATGAAATCATATTTCAGGATCTGAAAGATGTTGCTGTGGCCCACCCACATCCTCACAGCAGCCCAGTCTCTCCAGAGGCACTTCATCCAGTCCTCAGGAACATACAGCTGGTCAAACGCGGGTGGCCCTTTGAGTTTTGGACCTTTCCAAATGAGGGAAGTAGAACTTCAAAGGAGGAACAGCTGAGGCACTTTCGGAAGCCGCCTAGCTTGGTGGAAAAGATGGTTAGTGGCTTCTTGCACTCTCTCCCATTTCTTTTTGAAAGGTATTGATTTTGGATGCAGGGGAGGAACTCTTTCAACCTCTATCCTGCCCACGGGTGCCCACAGGGGTCATGGGAGCCAAAAATAAGCCACAAAAGAACTTTCAATGGCAGACCTCTGGAGACCCAGAAACTATGCATGGGTCCAGTGCCATAAGACTAATAATGACAATGGTATTGGATTAAATCTCCTATATGCTGAATTGCAGCATTAGCTTATTACAGTGTGTGTGTGTGAATTAGAGAACCTCATTGCTCAAAAGCACATCTTTAAGCACAATATCTCATTGACTTCAATGGAAAGGGCTGCTTTCTGTGTTCAAAGGAAAGGGTAGGAAAAACTGAACTTTGCAACAAAGCGAAAAGATTTTATGTTAAAAGATCTTTATTTTTACTCTTATACAATTACAAGAAGTTTAAATAATCATCTCTAAGCCAATCAGTGCATAAATCTTCAATTGTCAGCAAAGCAATGATGCATTCTAGAAATAACTCCCCCCCCCCCACCATGTTCATTTTAATTCACTCTTCACCATTAATAGTGCTGCCTAGGGCTGCTGGGAGCTGCATTACACAATTTCTGTAGAGCTACATGATTACCACCCCCCCATCCCCATCTGAAATTATGCAAGTGAAAAGATATAAACAAGTCCTTTTAATGGTCTTCTACCAAACTGTTGCAAGAACTATGCTGAGAACAGGATGTTAATCAGGGTGGCATATTATTCCAGAGACTAAAGACATGACTTCAGAATTTGGGCTAATCCTTTCAGAAGAGCCTACCTATTCAAGAAAACATGTCCTTATTCTGAACTGACTTCATTTTTAGTCATAGATGGCAGCATATAGACAGATCTAATTGAATCCTAGGCTTCTGCTTTCCTCATTTGTCTATATGATCTCTGATATCATATCTAAGACTAAACCAGACTGGCATGGTATACATGGTGCTAAAGTGCCATGCTGGTGCCATACTAGAGTTAAGGGACAGCACGGCAACCACACGGTCCCTAACCCTAGTACGGTGCGGTGCCATAACAATGGCGGCACCCTGTGTATACGGGCACCACCATTGTGACGTGACGGATGCATAGCATCTGCAAGTTGCGCCACATCTGTGATGTCACAAGTGCACCAATGGCACACTTGTGACATCCACCCTGTGGGGCAAAAAACCCCCACTTTTTGTGGGTTCTTTTTCCTCTGTAGGGAAGCTGCGCGGTTTGGCTGCTGAGGCTTCCCTGCAGAGGAAAAGCAGGCACCAGCAGGCCTCCCTTTTTGGGAGGTCTGTACCATGCCAGCATTTTCCTCAGAATGACACTGTAAAGATAACAGTGTAAATTCAATTATTAGTCCCATCTAGAGTACACTTGTTGAATCAATAGAATTTACATACCAGGTTCTCATTGACTTCATGGATCTACACTAGTTGAAACTAATGGTTAAATTTAGACCGTTGTACCTCACAAATGAAAACTCTAATATGTGGTTGTTACATTTCTTATTAAGATCAAATCAAATTTTTGCACAATCTGCTGCTTTGATTCTTTGGATGTTACTGGCTTTCTACTAAAACTGACCTTTAATGTGCACTCATAGAATCATAGAATCATAGAGTTGGAAGAGACCGCAAGGGCCATCCAGTCCAACCCCCTGCCATGCAGGAAATCCAGATCAAAGCATCCCTGACAGATGGCCATCCAGCCTCCATTTGAAGACCTCCAAAGAGGGAGAAAGTGTGTTCCACTGTCGAACTACACTCCGAGGAAGTGTGTTCCACTGTCGAACAGCCCTTACTGTCAGGAAGTTCCTCCTAATGTTGAGGTGGAATCTTTTTTCCTGCAGCTTGCATCCATTGCTCCGGGTCCTAGTCTCTGGAGCAGCAGAAAACAAGCTTGCCCCCTCCTCAATATGACATCCCTTCAAATATTTAAACAGGGCTATCATATCACCTCTTAACCTTCTCTTCTCCAGGCTAAACATCCCCAGCTCCCTGAGTCGTTCCTCATAGGGCTTGATTTCCAGACCCTTCACCATTTTAGTCGCCCTCCTTTGGACACGCTCCAGTTTCTCAATGTCCTTTTTCAATTGTGGTGCCCAGAACTGGACACAATACTCCAGGTGGGGCCTGACCAGAGCAGAATATAGTGGCACTATTACTTCCCTTGATCTAGACACTATACTTCTATTGATGCAGCCTAAAATCGCATTGGCCTTGTTAGCTGCCGCATTGCACTGTTGACTCATGTTCAACTTGTGATCTACTTGGACTCCCAGATCCCTTTCACACGTAGTTTCATTCAGCCAGGTGTCCTCCATCCTATATCTGTGCTTTTCGTTTTTCTGCCCTAAGTGCAGTACCTTACATTTCTCTGTGTTGAATTTCATTTTGTTAGCTATGGCCCAGTTTTCTAGTCTGTTCAGGTCATTTTGAATCTTGATCCTGTCCTCTGGGGTATTAGCTACTCCTCCTAATTTGGTGTCATCTGCAAATTTGATAAATACGCCCCCAATTTTGTCCTCCAAGTCATTGATAAAGATGTTGAATAGCACTGGGCCCAGGACAGAGCCCTGTGGGACCCCACTGGTCACTTCTTTCCAGGATGAAAAGGAGCCATTGTTGAGCACTCTTTGGCTTCGGCCAGTCAACCAATTACAAATCCATGTAACAGTTACTTTGTCTAGCCCACATTTTACAAGCTTGTTTGCAAGAATATCATGGGGAACTTTGTCAAAGGCCTTACTGAAGTCAAGATATACTACATCCACAGCATTCCCTTCATCTAACAAGTTGGTAATTTTATCAAAAAAAGAGATCAGGTTTGTCTGGCATGATTTCTTTCTCTGAAACCCGTGTTGACTTTTTGTGATTATGGAATTGCTTTCTAGATGTTCACAGACTTTTTGTTTAATTATCTGCTCTAGAATGTTTCCTGGTATCGATGTCAGACTAACTGGACGATAATTGTTGGGATACTCTTTTTTCCCTTTTTTGACTTGGACTCCTAGATCGCTTTCACATGTTGTCTCCTTAAGCCAGGTGTCCCCCATCCTATATCTCTGCATTTCATTTTTTCACCCTAAGTGCAGTACCTTACATTTCTCCCTGTTGAAATTCATTTTGTTAGCTGTGGCCCAGCTTTCTCGTCTATTCAGGTCATTTTGAATTTTGATCTTGTCCTCTGGAGTATTAGCTATTCCTCCTAATTTGGTGTCATCTGCAAATTTGATAAATATTCCCCCAATTTTTTCCTCCAAGTCATTGATAAAGATGTTGAACAGTACTGGGCCCAGGACAGAGCCCTGTGGGACCCCACTGGTCACTTCTTTCCAGGATGAAAAGGTGCCATTGTTGAGCACCCTTTGGGTTTGTCTGGTCAACCAGTTACAAATCCACTTAACAGTTGCCTTGTCTAGCCCACATTTTACAAGCTTGTTTGCAAGAATGTCATGGGGAACTTTGTCAAAGGCCTTATTGAAATCAAGATATACTATATCCACTGCATTCCCTTCATATCTGTGTGTGTGTGTGTGTGTGTGTGTGTGTGTGTGTGTGTGTGTACACACATACATATATAACCAAGTCATATGTTTCACTTCCATCATAAGCCACCTTCATATTAACATTATGCTACAAGCATATCATCTCTTACACCCCATATTTAAGGTAGTGTTACACAAAATACATATGTTTTGCTATCTGAAATGTGATCATCTCAGGCAACACAGCCAATTACTACACATAATGCTAAAAAAACATCAAGAGGGCAGTGCCCTTCACCCCAATCTATTTCCTCACCTTACCAAAATTCAAAATTATCTAGAGATAATTCATGTGGAGTTTCAACCTATCCAGGTCCTTAACCTCAAAACATATACTTATAATATAGGATGTTGGGAGTGGAGAGGAATGCAGAGCTTTGCTATGTGCAAAAGAATGCCTTATATCAAAACCTCATATTCAGTAAATTGTCACCTAATCCTGCCAATGGCCTGACTATCTGGATTAATTTCCATACAAGCCACAACCCCCAGTTCAGGAAGTGGACCACTGATGAACTTTTTCTGAGTAAACCAGTACCCAGACCTAAACTAAGAAGATGAAGATGTTTTCCAAATGTGCCATTGGCACTGCTGTCGCTATCTATGTGTGGCAGGAGTGGAGGATGTTCTGATTTGTCAAAATACTACAGGTACATTTTGTCAGGGATGATGGGAGTTGTAGCTCTTCACCTCTGGCTCGAACTCACCACCTTGTTATGCACCGCGCTGACCAGTTTTGGCCAGTGGTTAAAGCTTTGCTTTAAAAGCAGCAGAGTTACAGAGAATAGGCTGAAGACCCTGACAAACACTCCAAGCCTTCTCACTCTTGCTTCCACAGAAGTCTTCACCCTTCTTCAGGATCCAGCTGGCTCTTGTAGCTTCACCCAAGACACCAGACAACTCAGTAGTCTTATATAAAAGATCTACTTTATTCTACTATATACAGCTCCAAAACTATCCAACATAACTCCTCACTACTATCCACTACTACTACCCACAAAATACATTGGGATTCATAGTCATTATTATAGTCAATGCAAGATACCACCCACTCTTGTCAGTTTCCACCCAGTGGGCGTGTACACCATTCTCATTGGTTCTCTTGGTTCATCCCATAATTAATGATTTTATCATCTCAGCCTTGACCACTTAACAATTCTCAGGTGTGTTCAATTATCCACTTGCATTTCTGTCCTTGGCATTTAGGAATTGTTAATTACATTACCATTTACACCTGTGTGGATCCTAATTGGCTTCTGCTGAGTCACCCTGACTCTCACATACATGTTTTATTTCATTCACTGTATATCCCATGTTGCTTTTTCCTTAACACATTTTGCTATTCTTTATTTATTTATTTATGCATGCCCACAAGCTTAAACAACTTGGGTTCATATGGAAGCCAAAGAGCATATCATAAGCTTTCACTGTGCACTTCAATTGATTTCCCTTTTTTCTTCTCTGTTAGAGACAGCCTTTGACCTAGGCAAGCAACAGCAGTGGGATGAAAAATAAACATCACTAATTCAGATTGAATCAACAAAACTAGGCAGATGACTATAGAGGGAACCATTTGTACACTGAGATGTTTCCTGCTGGGTTTTTTTCTACATAGTGTCAGCGTGGCAACAAACCAACCTAATCTGATGGCCTTGTTCTTAATTGCTCCTCTAACAACTTCCCTGTATGTTGCCCATTGGAAAAGCCCTTGAAAAGAAAGCAAATGAGGAGGAGGAGGAGCAGGAGAAAATGGGGCAAAATACTGCAGCTATGCATAGAAGGAGCTAAAATATTTTTTAAAAAGAAGAAAGAAAACAATAACACATTCTTATTTAAGAAAAAAGTGTGACAAATATCATACAAGGGAGTCCATGATAATCCAAGGTGAATTTTGTACCATATTTGAACATATTTTTCCTGTTGTCCTATATATTACAGTAAACTGTGATGAGGGGAAGGGTGTGGGAATAAGCAATTTATGAAGTAAACTTTTGCAAAACAACTCAATGGATGGTTACCTGGAGGTCAAACAGATTATCAAGCAAAGCTGTGAAGCTTCATGATCAAGACAGTATCAGTTATATCTTCTTCTGGCTGGGCCTAGTAGAAGAGCAACAGTGTGAGTCATGTGTCAACACTTCTTACCAAGGGAATTTGTATTGTCTGTGCCAGATTATACTTGGGAGTCAGATGGCATATCTTCTGTTCCTGGTACTGTTATCACACTGATGCAACAACCCAAACCAGCAGAAAGACTAATCTTTGCCAAAATACAATTTATTTATTATTTTAAGGAAATTACATCTCACAAATAGGATGTGCATGGTGTGAATTTCAAATGTGGATCAAGTATTCCAACAAATGTCCAGTAATGCAAGAAATAATATAATGTGCTATCAGATATATTCCTCTCCATAGAGATACATAAAAACATCAGAGCTTGGATTAAGCTTCTGAGACTAAAACATGATTGATATAGACTGGTTTCAGTTCATGGATTCAATGTCAGAGTATCTAAAAAAAATTAATAAGCAGCTCAAGAAACAGAAGCTAATGTCTTAGGTAGTGCCAGATAATTGGGTCATATGAAAGTTGTTCTCAAGAATGTGGGTGGGTATCTTTTCTAGTCCAGTTGCCTTTACATCTCTAGTCCAGCCTGGTATTCCCTGGTAGTCTCTGTGTAAGTATGAACCAAGTCCAGACCAGCACAAAAGGAACAGGGCTGTGTCTCTTCTGTCACAATGTAATTTGAAAAGTCAGTGAGAGGAAGAGAAATAGTGGGGGGAACGGTGGATCTACCAAAAACTGGGGAGGGATGGTAAACACACCTCTGCCATTAGTTCCTCCCCTCCAGAATGATGTGATTCAGATCCATCATTCACACTTGTAGAACACACATGAGAATCTATTCTTTTCAAAGGAACACCAAAGAACTAGTCAGGGAAGAGTGGGTTTTTTGTGTTTGCCTCACTTCATCATGATTGAAACTGATCATAGTAGTATTGGAACTAGTTTCAAATGGTAACAATGGTCATATAACCAGATCAGCAATTTGCTTTAAATCATAGCGAGAACGTGGCTTGGGGGGTCCCAACTAGCCTTTAGCCCAGTTTTTGTTTTTAAGATTTTTGTGGCAGAAATTCCTAGACATTCTACCTTGACAGCCATCAGTACAGGCAGCCATGCACCCCTTATCTGCCACTGCTGCCATTCCCTGTGCATACCCCAGTCACGGCTGTGATGTCAGAAGGAGCACCTCACCATGTAGTATGGTCAGGCAAACCATTTCCACCCTTACAGGGTGTGGTGGGGAACTTCACAGACCATAGTAGTAGAGGTGCAGTCAGAGGCAAATCGGAGGCAGTTGTTAGCTCCATGGCACAGCAGCAGGCAGATGTCTGAACCCATTGCCATGCTGGGCCAGGTAAGTGCTGGAGGCAGGAACGGGCAAGATCCACAGGCAGAATATGATGGGGGTTGGCCCATTGTATCCTGCCCATGCAGCCCATGCCCTTGTTGCAAAATGTAAACTTCTGTAGACCCAGCATGCAAATAATAACAACAATAACTATAATAAAGATCCAGATAACAAAGACATTTTACTAAAGGCCCATAACTCTTTACTTCAGCATTGAGCATGTTCTCCTTTAGCTCCTATATAATTACAAATAGAATTTTGCAAGCATGCTATGAGAAGCATTGTACATTTGTTTTTTAAAAAAGGCAACTTGAGCATCAGTGTATATCTGACGTTCTTCTAAAATGGAAGAACCTTTGTTCATTTATTTATAAAATTGACTTTTTAACTAATGTTAATATTATGTGTGTAAATATTTAATTCATAGAGGATTTCAGTTTTAATTTCTCAAGGAATGTGAGAGAAGTTTGAATTTTGATAAGAAGTTACCAAATGAGAACTTTCTGAATCAATATATAAACCAGAAAGAGTGTATTTGCACTTCTCAGAATTTTGCAATACAGCTCTCTGAATAATAAAAAAATGTAAGTGTATGTATATTAGAGGAAAATGCAAGCACAAGTGAACATATTGATGGAGAAACATACAAAACAGTATGCATCAAATTGTGACTTATGTCAATTACTTTGCCCTGTAGAGATATCAAAATTAGGTGGTAAACCATCAGGGCTGAGTGTTTCCTGTCCTGTTAAATGTTATTATGGACTGCCCACCAAGATCAAACATTGACTCCCAATGGCCTGGAAGATCAATAAAGAAATCAAGAGTTACATTGAAATCTTGCAAGGGCCATTAGCTCTTGACTGCCACTCAACGGTTGCCTCAGAATAGCACCCGAAAAGGCTGATCTGTAGCAGACAAATTAGAATTACTTCTTAATTATTATTGCATTGATATGTAATATTTATACCTCACCCGACAGTTGGATAGGCTGTCAGGGTGACTTACATAATATTGCAGTGGGGGAGAGAGACCATATCATCTCCTAGGTCAGGCTTATAAGGAAAAAAGATAAAACATAAAAAGGAAAGGGGATGAGGAGGGTAAAGGGAAACAAAGCAGTTCATGCACAAGTTCACAGTGTAATGAAATAATTATTATCAATGAGATATTTCTAATCTCCTTAAATACTTTCAGGTGCCCTTGAAACTGTTCAGGTATTTTCAGCTCAGGGACCCTGCACAGTTACTCGAATTTATACATGAGATTTTAAGAGTGATGGCAACTCAGTAGCACCACACGGCTCCTTAAGTTGAGAAAGGGATCCATTCATTCAATGAAAACTCTCTCTCAAGTGCCAAATACACCGTTCTTACAAGCATGTCTGAGATTTGCCATTCCTGTTGCTGCAGGGATGAATTTTAACTCAATATTGATCATGGGAATTTTAAAATCAATTTTAATTAAATGAAACATTTCTATCTTGCTTTCTTTTGTGTGGAACACAAAATGAACCACATGCATTTATATATGTACGTGTAGTGTCTGATCAGGCAAAGTAGATCTCAGTTGCAAAACTCTTGGGTCCTATTTGAAGGGGGAGGGAAAATATAGAATAACCCAGGTGAAGGGAATGCCATGTGTTCCAGTCATTATCTTGGTTTGCTTCAATTTGCTCTCAATTGTTCCCAAAGTGCAGAATAATCACCTCTGCCTTTTCTTAGCTGCATACCGTTTGAATAAGAGCTGACACTGACAAGACAGAACTCTCTTCTGCAAAACAAACAACAAATAGAAAGTTACATAGCAATATAAATCAAACTTCTTATCTAGAAGCCATTTTTGAGATGTGAAAGGGGATTAAAATAACATGCCTAAAGTCAGCAGCATCCCAGCTATACATGTGTATCCTTTCCTATATGTATTAATAACAGCACATAGAAGGAGTTATCGTTAGGAAATAATTTTTTGGCTGGGAGTCATGTTTCTTTTTCGGAAGAGCTTGGCAAATTATTTATGGGGGCTACTGCTCCCAAATCACCCCGTCCAACAAGGCTACTGGTCATGTTGGCTAGGGGGATTCTAGAAACATTAATCCAGGCTCCAGGGTGAATCCATTTTGCACCCTCCAAAACTATTAATGGAACAGAGTGCACTTTGCCTCATAAATCTGTACATTTCTGAGGCTTATGTTGTATTTTAGGGAGAGTGAAATTCACCCCAAATCAGGGCTACAGGTGAAAAATTACATAACTAATAATATATTAATTTTTGGGAAAAGAAAATGTGCACATGGTTTAATCAAAGAAGAGATGCATATTTTGTGAAACAGGTAGGTCAGGGGTTCGCCCACAGGCCAAGCTGAGACATGGCTGGTGAGAATATTTGCCATTCCCTGGCTGAAAACTAGAGTACCTGACAATTACAAAAGGAACAATAACACAAAGATGATGATGATGATGATGATAATAAGCAGTGAAAAAGTAAGGGATAACCTCTCAAACACACCTCCCAAATCACCTTCTGTTCTGAGACTGAACTCAAAGGACTGAGACAGCAGGTACATAATAGAGTTTGGAGCACCCAAAAAGGGTGGCCTGCTGGGGCCCGTTTTTCCGCCGGAGGGAAGCCACAGCCGCTAAATCATGTGGCTTCCCGTCGTTGAAAAAAGAACCCGCAAAAAGCAGGTTCTTTTTATGCCATGACGGTGGTATAACAAGTTCACCACTGGAGCACTCATTATGTAAGTGCCGTGCTGTGCCATGTGGAGGCTGTGTGGCACTTATGTAACAGTGGTGGCACCCATGTATACAGGGCACTGCCATTGTTACACCCTCATCATGTGCTAGGGTTGAGGGGCATGTGGGCACGCCACCCCAAGGCAACCCTAGCACGTGACAAGGGCGTTACAAAAGGCCCATCTGTTCTGGACCTATGTTGCTGGTAGCTCCTCCATTCAGGTCAGTGGCTCAGCAGAAGCCCCGCTCTCTCAGACCATGTGCACAAGGAGAACACATGGCCTAAAGCAGATGAAAAAACCTCACCTTCTGCTCTCTGGTCTGAGATTGTGGTCTGATCCTGCTTTAGCCACCCAAAATCTATGTTCTATAAATTCCATAAAGTTCTATGTTCTATAGTAAGACTCAGCCTATTGGTGGTGCAACAGCTGATGAGACTGGAAAGAGGATAGCCCCAATTTGCTGGGGCTGGCTGCGCTGCTTCCGCCAGGGAAGGAGCCCAGCTCAGTGCCTTGCGCGCACCTGAGCTCCCGGCATGCCTTGCCAGGGTGGGGCGGATGCACATCCTGGCTCCTGGCACCTTCGGAGCAGGCCTCCACTCCCCGGTGCTGGGAGACTCCATCTCCCAGCATGCCTTGGGTAGTGGAAGTGCCCAGCAATTGGCCTGGGTCTCGGGCTCAGCCATTGGTTGATGGTGCTGGATGGGCGGTGCCTCCTCCCCTCCCAGCATCCCATGAGGCTTTGGCCTTTTTAATAATAATAATAATAATAATAATAATAATAATAAGGTTTATTTATATTTCCCACTTCTCCCAAAGATCGAGACGGGATTACATCAAGTCAAAATAATACAATAATACAAACACAATTGATAAAACACTAATACTGGATTTACCACATTCCTATTAGTTCTCTAAAAAACAGTTCATCAGTAGCCAATAATCATAGTCAAGAGTGGAACATCATCATAAGCTTTTCTATGGAGTCCGATGGATAAGACTGCCGGAAGAGATCTGTTTTGAGTGCCTTCTTAAAGGCCTCTTAAGGTATTGATGAGACAAATCTCTTCCAGTAGGCTATTCCATAATTTTGGAACCGCAGGTGTAAACGCCCTATGGAAAGTTGTCATTAACCTAGTATTATGATCTTCCAATAAGTACTTCCCTGATGTTCTGAGAGTGTGGGGTGGATTGTGTAGGGAGAGGCGTTCTCACAAGTAACTTGGGCCGAGCCATGTAGGGCTTTAAACATAATAACCAACACCTTGTACTACTCCCGGAAGCTAATTGGCAGCCAGCGAAGAGATTTTAACACTGGTGTTATATGGTTAAACCTAGATGTGCCAGTGACCAATCTGGCTGCCGCATTTTGGACCAATTGAAGCTTCTGAACTTGATACGAGGGTAGCCACAAGTAGAGCGCATTACAGGAATCTAAATGAGAGATTACTAGTGCAAGTACCACTGCTTCAAGGTCCTTTCGGTCCAGGTAAGGGCGCAGTTGGCGTATCCACCAAAGCTGATACCAAGCACCCCTGGCCATCACATCTATTTGAGATGACAAGTGCAGAAATGGATCCAGATATATTCTCAAACTGTGAACTTCATCCTTTAGGGGAAGTGTGACCCCATCCATGACAGGTTGACAAATCTCTATCCTTGGACTTGAGGTACCTATCGCAAGTACCTCTGTTTTCTCTGGATTCAGCCTGAGTTTGTTTCCCCTCATCCAGCCCATTACCAACCCGAGGCAGCAATTCAGAGGAGAGATGCCATCCCTAGTCACTGCAACAGTCGGAGACATAGAGAAATAGATTTGGGTGTCATCAGCGTACTGATAACACCATTCCCCATGTCTCTGGATGATCTCACCCAGAGGCTTCATGTAAATGTTAAAAAGCATGGGGGACAGAATGGCACCCTGATGTCAGCTATCTTTTGGAAGAGCAGCTGTTCCCCAGCATCACCATCTGGAATCTGCCCAAGAGATAGGAACGGAGCCACTGGAGTGCATTGCCTCCAATTCCCAACTCTCTCAGGCATTCCAGAAGGATACCATGGTCGATGGTATTGAAGGTCGCTGAGATGTCCAAGAGCACCACCAGGGTCACACTTCCCCTATCGATGCCCAGACGGTGATCATCGACTAAGGCAACCATGTCAGTCTCAGCTCCATATCCTTCCCTGAAACTGATTTGAAATGGTTCTAGATAATTGGCTTCATCCAAGACAACCTGGAGTTGGAAAGCAACTGCCCTCTCAATCAGTTTGCCCAAGAGTGGTAAAAGGGAGACCAGTCTGTAGTTATTTCTCACCAGGGGATCCAGAGAGGTTTTTTTTTTTTTAAAGCGATCTGACAACTGCCTGCTTTAATTTCAATGGAAATCTTTCCTCCCTGAGGGATGCATTAATTATGGATTGTAATCGTATTTTTGTTGCATCTCCTCCCTGGGCAGTCAACCATGATGGGCAAGGATCGAGAGGGCATGTCATCTTCCTGACACTTCCAAGAATCTTGTCCACTTCATTGGTATTTACAAATTCAAAATGATCCAATCTAATATACTGTAGTCCACAGAGTCACTTAGACATCTCTCTTTCTATCTTTGTCATAATGCCCGCATCCAGATCGGCCCTTATCTGAGAGATTTTGTCCACGAAGAAGTTGTTAAAAGCATCACAGCAGGCTCTAATTGGTGCCAATAGTAAGTTTAGGGTGGGAGGCAACTGAGTTAATTCTTTAACCACCCTAAACAGCTCTGCTGGATGAGACTCTGTGGAAGCAATACATGCAGCATAGAAAGAATTCTTTGCCACATCTACTGCTGCTCCATAGAAATCTAAATGATTACTATGGCGTGTCTTGTCAGACAAATGTTGATGTTTCCGCCAGTGACGCTCTAGTCGTTGCACAATCTGCTTCATTTTACAAAGATCTTCTGTGTACCATGTTTCGTTTTGTTTTTTTGTTTTTTAAGTGGGCCGGTAAGGACGCTTGGGAGCGATAATATCTATAGCTTTGGTAAGATTGTTATTCCAGGTATCAACCAAGGCTTCGACAGAATCACCGTCATTTCCAACCATAAGACCCTCTAGAGCTTCCTGGAACCTTTTTGGTTCCATCAGCTTTTGAGGGTGAACCATTTTAATAGGTCCTCCACCCCTGAGGGGGATATGGGTCGTAGCCTTTAGTCCTACTTTGACAAGAAATAGTCCCTCCATGACAGAGTAGAGGTATGAATTACCTCTGCCCATGAATATTCCTGATCTGTACTAAAGACCACATCGAGTGTATTACCATCAGAATGTGTGGGACCCAAGATTAATTGGGACAGGCCCATGTCTGTCATGGAAGTTATGAACTCCCAAGCTGCACCTGTCAGATCTGATGAGCTGGACTCGAAGGGGATGTTGAGGTCCCCCAGGACAAGAAGCCACATGGCGTCTTGCCTGGGCGCCTTTTTCTGCTCGGCTGTCCCACCCTCCCTCCCTAGGCTTGGGTGTTCTATTGTCACAACTTTTGGGGGGCGGTAGCATAGTTCTTGGATCTGGTGAGTGTAGTTTCTAGGGCTGCGTAGCACTGGACTGGGAGTCCTTTGGGACCCAGGAGTGCTGAGGGCATGCCATTGTGGGGGCCACATCGATCCAGCATCTCCTGGTGACTAGTGGCTTAACAGTAACTTGTGATCATCCAATTGCATGTCCTCCAGAGGGCTTTTTTTGTTGCCCCTATGTCATCTCGATGCTTGGCCGTGACCAAGCAAAGAAGTTCATTGATCAACCAGGGGTTGATGGATGATCCAGATCCAGACCTCATGCTTTGGGCCAACCTTACCCCTGTTTTGCTTGTGTTAATAAAGTTGTGGCCTTTCTTCCAGCCTGGTGTCATGGTCTTATTTGGTGACTCTCCTCCGTGGCAAACAAGTACTTCTGTGCATGTGTCTGTGTATATTAATTCTGAATATAAATGTTAGTTCTGATACCATCCCCTAAATACACAACTCCTTAAATCAATGGAAATCCCCTGGAAAACAGCATTTGGTTATTGTGGGGTTTTGCTTCTATAGTGGTTAGAACAAATTGGGACAAATAAATTCACACACATACATACACAAAATAGAATGCAATAAAACAACCAGCTCTCAGGGTTATGGTATTTGTCATCTCCTTCAAAGATAAAACAAAACAAAAACTCCAGAAAGTTTCCAATGCATTTTCAGCTGTAGTTTTGACAAGTTAAGACTCAGTAAATTAGACCATGACTGGATATGGGGTCAATTCTGAAGATGATGTTTTGAAAACAAAATCTACCCATCATGGAAAAAGGGATAGAAGGTCATGCTCCTCCCAGTGGAGCCATAAATAAAAAGAGATAAGGGGGATAAAAGATGCTGAAAACATGCTCTTCCCAGGGCAATAGCATGCTCTGTTTATCATCCCTAAGCCTCACATGCCATCTCTTAAGGATTCAATCATGTGCTATTGACTCACAGGATGCTGATGCTGGTGAAAATTAAAGAGGAATTAACATTCCCTCCACACACAAACAGACTCAGTCATTCTTGTTCTTAATTGTTCTAGTTTTAATTCCTTAATCGCATGTAGAAGCACTAGACTGATGACTGTAGGGTTCCAGGAGCCAAAGTCTAGTTTGTGCATCCACAATAAACTAGGGATCTACTTTTCTTCTGCTTCTCTGTACTTTCACTAAGGTTTTTATCACAGGTGGGTTTTAAACTGCAATTGTAGCAAGAGAATAGCACTGTAGGCAGTACCTCTTGCATGATGTTGTATCTGGTCCATTGCTGCTGTGTCACTGAAACATTGTTAGAGGGCATCTTTTCATTGACAGGGAAACCCTTCAATAAGCAGCCAATCATGCTGCTCCCCCTTTACTGCAATGGTGTGATAGTGAGAGTCCTGATACTGAATAATCATGCAATGTCAATCTCCTCCTTTCTCACTATGTTCCTCCCCCTCAATATTCCCAGACAGCCTGTTTTCCCCCCTGTCTTTCCCCCCTACCTTTCTTTCTTTTAAAAAAATCAAATTCCCATAATTCTGGAATTGTTTTTCATATTTTTTAAAAAAGGTGTACTGGGTAAGGCATAGGGAGGGAAGGTAGGGTTAAGGGGGAATGAGGAGGATAGTGCATGGGGACCATTAATGACACCAAACACCTCTGCCGTGCTATTGAAAAGAGGTCTGATAACAACTTCCCTGCCTCTTCATAACACGATTGTGGCAGGACTGTGGCTCATGTGGTAAAGTCCTCAGCCATCTCCCAAGAGAGCATTCATTTCTATTATTAGCAATTTGGATTTGCTTGCATACCATGGAGTACTGATTTCAACAACAGGCACTTAGTTCCATTGTAGTAAGTGAATGGATATCCTCAAATCTGAGCATAGGAGTAGAGCTTTGATGTGATTATACAACCCTTCTCCAGTTCAGTCTCACAGCCAGACCTGGATTTACAACATTTAATCTGGCTTCTCATCAGGAGGTCAACTAAAATAGCACACACAATTTATAACAGGAGGTTATGTGGAAGTTGAATGCAGGGTGGCTGTTTGCATATGTGTTCTGCCACCACTGCCTCATGTTGACTTCTGTGAAGTCTGAACAAGACATTCAGCTTTAGTCATATGGTTCTGACTTTAGAATGAGTGATACACGGCACAATGGGTGATGTTTTAAATAGTCACCTCATATCAGAATGGAGGGCTCTGGATCTTCTTGCAAACATGACTTATTTTAGTACATTTTTAAAGGGGTATGTCCCAGGTTTGCCACTGAACAAGCCAGACATCGTCCAGACCATTCAACATCAAACTCAGGGAGTGGGTACTACGTTGTTTTGATTACCTTCCAAGAAATTGGGGAAGGGGGGAGGCTAGTTTATTTGTCTTGTGCAGACAAGTTCTTTCTTCTACTTACCTTGGTAAGAGAGTCCAGGCAAATCAGTCCTTGTTCAGATAGGGTCCAGGTAATATCTGTTAAAATAGCAATTTGGTTTACAGTATTTGAACCTGTGATTCTGCTCATTCAGCATAACCCTTTTTCGTACAGTACAATGCTAATGTTTTATTCTTGGCCAATCAGTGGCATAGTGTTTGTAACTCTAGAGAGCCTACACAGGAACTACTTGTTATGTTTTCTGAAGCTTGAGATTTTAGAAGGAACTACAGCCCAGCATATTGGAGTGTGAATGTGGCTGCCTTCTCCCTTCATGAGGTAGACAGCTTAGCTGAGATAGGGGACAGCTTCCTCTATCTATCTATCTATCTATCTATCTATCTATCTGTCACAAATATGGCTTTTAAACTGTCTACACCCAAGACAGCCCCTTTACATGTAGCTTTTCATAGCAGGGCAAGTGGCTGCAAGCAAGGTGCACAATGGTAAGTAGCCATTGAATCAGGACATCAACGCTTATGATCACCCTCCAGATTAGAACCATGGATCTGAGAAATCAACTCAAGATTAGGTTTATATAACAGGTAAGTAAACACTCACATCCACTACTGAATGAATGCATGGATGAATGAATGCAATCAATTCAAAATATCCTATTTAATTCATTTGTTGATTGCCTAACTTTCGTTTTATTTTATAATGTCTTGAGTTAACCCATCTTGTATAAATGGAAGTGACATGCCATGGGTTAAACTGAATTTGAGCTTAGTAGGAAATTGAGTCTTCATTTCCTTTTCTCCTCTCCATAACATTTACAAATGAGTGTTCATTGCAGGAAATGTCCAGCAGTATGCTGTGAAGAAAAGCAGCAGTTAATGTTGCTGACAAGCTCAATGAACACCTTGAAGTACTTGTGATTTTGGTAAGCCTATCATTTCCTATTGGTTTTCAAGCCCTCACAGCCAGGGTGACCTCTCTGTCTACAGCCTTCAAATAAGCCTATTCAGGGAAGGGAAGAAAAACTCCACTCAGTTCTCTTACCATGGTTTGTCTTCAAAATGAGTCTCAGCCTGTATAGTTGTGCTTTAATTAGGGATGGATGTAACTAATTAGTTCAGTTCACATTTTAATAAAAACATACCAAATTCATAGCTCCCAAATCCACAAACAGCTAGAATTACACTTTCCTGACTTACGTTATGTAGTTCACAACCACTTCAAATAAATATGCATAGAACTGTGTATAGCTGGGGAAATCCACAGAAAAGTTGAGTTCCTTTGATCTCCTGGTGGAGTGTAACTCTCCATTTAGCATACTTACACTGCTGTCTAGAAACAAAGGCTGTTGCTGCTGCTGCTTCCCCACCTCCTCCCTGGCTGTGCAACAGCAGCCAGGGTAGATGCCCATGTAGATTCCATCCCTTCAGAACTGATATGCTGTTGGGTTGCTCTTGGGCATGATCCTGATGCCCTTGATTACGTAAAAAAAGAAAGAAGTATAATTGTGTATTTCAATTATAGGGAAAGCAGATATTGGGGGGTGCGGCATGTAGTTGCTGTGGCCCCAGTCTGGCAACAAGAGAGAGAGTGTGTTCTCAGTGACTGCTCCCAAGCTTTGGAACTCCCTCCCCACAGAGGCCAGGATGGCTCCATCCCTGCTATCCTTTTGGCAGCAGATAAAGGCATTTTTATGCTATCAGGCTTTTTCAATCTGATAAGGGCTGGGATTTAAGTGTTGTGTGTTTTAAATTTTAAGGTTTTTAACATGTTACATTTTTATTCATACAGTAGTACCCCGGGATATGAATTGATCGCGTTACGAAATTTCCGGGATACGAAAAAGTTAGATTGGAAAAAACTGTTCCGGGTTACGATATTTTTTTCGGGTTACGAAAAAAATATCGGCGCGAAATTCAAATGCGAAGCGCGGCTAGCGGCTTTCCAGCCGCTAGCCGCGCTTCGGAAAAGCCTTTTCGGGTTGCGAAATGTATCGGGTTACGAACGCCGCGGCGGAACGAATTAATTTCGTAACCCGAGGTAGCACTGCAATTGTTCTAACTTTTAATTTTATGTTTATACATTTTAATGTTGTACAGTTTTTAAATTTTATTGTTTTTAAATGTGCTGTTAGCCGCTTTGAGTCCCTATGTTAGAAGAAAGGCAGGATATAAGAAAATGATGATTATTATTTGATTGATTGAGATTTCCTGCATGGCAGGGGGTTGGACTGGATGGTCCTTGAGATCTCTTCCAACTCTATGATTCTATTATTATTATTATTATTATTATTATTGACAAAACATTTACTATAGTTTTTAAAGGGTTAGTTACACAGTAAATATATATTTAGAGAATTATTCCATAAAGATCAAGGTACCGGTTTTCCCTTGACAAGATTGGCTAGTCGTGCCCTACTGTAGGGGGAGGTGCTCATCTCCACTACTAAACTAAAGAGCCAGCATTGTCAAAAACAAATTCGTGAGCATGAGGTCAGCATGTCTGCACTGAATGCTTTTACCTTCCCACCAAAGTGATACCTATTATCTACTTACAGTTTTGCATGCTTTCAAACTGCTAGGTTGGCAAAAGCTGGAACTAGTGATGGGAGCTCATTCCATCCCACAGCACTTGGGCCTTGAACTACTGACCTGCTGATCTTGCAATCATCAAAGTCAGTCTCTTAACCACTGAGCCACCATATTATACCTGGTCTTTAAAACACAACTTTTTCATGAGGTCTGGCACAGGCACTTGATTATTAATCATGTTAAGGAAAAAGCCACATGGGCTATACAGTAAAGAGAAATAAAAGATGTATGTGAGAGTCAGAGTGACTCAGCAGAAGCCAATGGAGAACCACACAGGTGTGAATGGTAATACAATTAACAGGTCCAGAGTGCCAAGGACAGAAATGCAAGTGGATAATTGAACACACCTGACAATTGTTAAGTGGTCAAGGCTGAGATGATGAAATCACTAATTGTAGGATGAACAAGGAGAACCAATGGGAATGATGTACACGCCTACTGGGTGGAAACAGACCACAGTGGGTGGTACCATGCTTTGGCTATAATAATGACTATGGATCCCAATGTATTTTGTGGGTAGTAGTAGTGGAGAGTGAGGAGTTGAGTATTGTTTGGAGCTGTGTATATAGTAGAATAAAGTAGATCTTTTATGTAAGACTACTGAGTTGTCTGGTGTCTTGGGTGAAGCTACAAGAACCAACAGGATCCTGGTGAAGAAGGGTGAAGACTTCTGTGGAAGCAAGAGTGAGAAGGCTTGGAGAGTTTGTCGGGGTCTTCAGCCTGTTCTCTGCAACTCTTGCAAAGATATAACAACTGGCCAAAACTGGTCAGTGTGGTGCACAACCAGGTGGTGAGTTCCAGGCCAGGTGAAGAGCCACAACTCCCATCATCCCTGACAAATCATACCTTACAGCAGAGGTGGAAAACATCAAGTCTTGGGACTGAAGATGGCCCTTTTTGGATCCCAGACTGGCATTTTGGCTTGGGGTTGTTGTTGTATGAACATGGCACCTTTCCCCATCACACTATTATATGGTAATTTCCCAGGTTTTGAACATTTCCCCCCATTCAAAGAGATTGAAATGAATTTAGTTACTAGCTAGAGTTCCCAGATCTGAGACACGACCTCTAAGTCTCAGGGCTTGGCTCTTCTTCTCAGGGTGAACAGAAGAATTTCAGGGTGAGAGCACCCTTTTGAAATGTCTATGCGTTTTCCTCATTTGTTAAACCTGCTTTTATTTTTGTTTGAATGGCATATTTTGTTACATCACCAGAGGATGCCCCTTTTTATCTCATCATTCTTACTTTATTAGAATCAAACCTCTGTAATGTCATAAGGGTCATCCCTTATGTCTCACTTTTTCATGCTGAAATTACAGGGCCTAGGATAGTCCTTAACTGGCAACCCCATTTTTAGCTATAAGAACCTTAAGCTAAGATATGCTAGTATTTTTGTTCATGGTGTTTTGTTGTTGGCCTCAGACACTATTATGCATCTCTTCCCCAAACATCTCTAAAATTTAATCTAGTTCTCAAGTTGAAAGAGGCTCCCAACAATTGTCTAATTGTAACTCAGCCTCAGACTAAGCTATTGGATATGGCATATGATATTTGGTATTAGCAAAAGATTGACTAATTGGAGATGTGGTGCTGGAGAAGAGGGGTGAGGATACCATGAACCGACAAAAATACAAAGAAATGAGTCCTAGAACAGATCAAGCTTGAACTCTCCCTGGAAGCCAAGATGACAAAACTCAAGCTGTTGTACTTTCACCATGTCATGAGAAGGCATGATTTGTTAAAAAAAAAAGGCAATAATGCTAGGAAAAGTAGAAGCCAGTAGAAAGAGAGGAAGAATGTGTGCCAGATGGCTAGACTCAATCAGAGAGGTCACAGGACCTGAGCAGAGCGGTAGGGAATAGGGGGTCTTGGAGATGTCTCATTCACCAGGTTGCCACAAGTTGAGGACAACATAAAGGCAGTTAACAACAACAAACTAGCTAAAGATTCCTCTTTGTTTCCAAAGCCATACTTTTCTTCCCTACTTGACCATGCATGGACAAACCTGAACAGAATAGCAGATTTGCTCACTCGAATCTGATGATGATTTTCAATGGCAAAAGGACTATAGGAAAACTGCAACCTATATCTCTCTTTTCAGTTGCCACTCCACTAACAGATGCCAGTTGGAGGGAGAAACTGCAGAAACGGTAAGGATATGGCACACATGAAGTTGGAGCTACGGCTCAGTTCCAGATTCATTGTAGATGTGGTTTTGTCTACCTCTTGGCTACAAAATTGGCACTGGTAAAGAGACCAGCAGTTGCAAATATGAAGCTTCAGTGACTTGCCTCTGATAATGTTGTTTTTTGGTTTAAATGAAGATTTACAAAAACAAATACCTTGTAAATGCTTGTGATTTAGACTTGTGGTTTCTACACAAGTTTACACAATCATAGCTTAAACCATGGCATGTTGTGAATAAATCATTATTATGCCAACACAGTGGGAGGTTTACTTGCCAAACAGTGTTAGGGTTGGCTAAGGCAATGTTATGCAGTGATATTGAGGCCAGCACATGGGTTTTGTTAAAATAAGCTCTTTCCAAAACTTAAGGATGCACCCCAAATTGCAGTTTCAACTCCCTCCTTCTCTTTCCTCCTCTCTATATAATGAATAGAGCTTGACGTTAAGATATTGTATTACCATTGGAAAATGGAATGCATTGGAAACTGGCTAAGGACAAACATGAAACATGAAATTTTCTAGGTTTATATTGGCTAAGCTAAATGAAAGTTGATGGGAGGAGGAGGAGGAGGAGGAGATATAATTGTAAATGGAAAAAGAAAACCCATAAAATAGGATAGGATTTAAATCAAACATTGGGGAATACCTACAAAATGGCAATCAAAAAGCAAATCAGCATTAAGAAAGGAAAAGGGAAAAACAACAAGGTAGCAATGAAAAGGCTGTGGAACCAAAGACAAATGAGAGCAAATTTATCGGTGCATAACTAGAATATTATTAGCTCTAAAACCATTGATTATGCTCTAGTATTACTGTCATACTGCAAAAGTCAGACAGTAGCAACATAATTGTTGGGATGGGGAATGATCATCATTTATATTGTTAGAAATCCTACTGAAAATGTGGATGACTTGAGTGAAAGTGGTTAGTGACTGATTTACATAGCTGGATGTCCACTGAGAAAAATGCCACACTAATTTTAGTGTTAAAAAGTCCTATCTAAATGTTCAAAAACATGTAGAACCTACAGACAAGAATGCAAAGGGATCTAATAGAACCACCTTGGAGACCAAGATTTCTTGTATACTAAAATTAGTGGGACATTTTTCTGTAGCTTAGGATTTCATAGACTTAAGTCTACTTAATCAGATGTGAATTGCCGAGGAACAGCCTTTATACCAACAAATGAGCAGGCTGCATGTGTGAACAGTAATAGAAATGAAAAACTTTTATGGTGATTTTAACTGTGGTCATTGAGTGACAATGGCAGGAGGAAAGATGTTGCCTAAAAGCCAAGGAGAGTAAGAATGTATGGTAAAGTCGGCCAGAGATTGTGGAGAAAATATCTTATTAGAAGAATGGGAGGAAAATTGGCAGAAAAGACTTAAACATACGCTCTGCACAGACCTGAAAGAACAGTACTTTAAAATGCAATTCAGGTGGTACCTGTCACCCAGCAGGCTAGCTCACATGTATAATAACACAAATGATAGATGCTGGAAGTGTGGAAGGGAGAAAGGCACTATGATACACATGTGGTGGAATTGCTCTAAGGATAAACAATTTGGGGGGGAAGTACAGTTGGCCATATCTGACATTTTACAAATAAAACAACCAAAAATCCCCAAGAAATTTCTACTTGGAATAGTCTGTAAGGAGTTAGAAAAGAAATTTGGGGAAATTCTACCTGATTTCTGCTGCCAGACTAACATATGCGAAAAAATGGAAAGATGAGGAGATACCGGATATTCTAGATTGGATGTGGAAACTGCATGATCTAATGGAAAATGACAAATTGACTTATCTGATTTAATCTGGCTCATTAGGCAAATTCAAAGAGGATTGGCATCTGGTGCAGATATACTTGGAAAAAACTTTGTGAATTGAAACTAGAACAATATTAAGAAGTAGCTGGATAAACAGGGGAACAGGCCTGAAAACAATGCGACAGATATCAGAGATATTAGAAATATATTTGGAATTCGAGGTATATATGGATGTTAGGTAAATGATACTAGAATATATTGTTGAAAACAATGTGTACTGTATTTACTTTTTTCTGTATTATATACAGATAGAAAAGGGAAAAAAGAAAGAAAGGGAAAATAGGGTATTAAATAAACCAATGATGTAATAGACAAAATTATTAGTCTCAGTTTTACAGTTATACAATTTATTAAGAATCGCAAATACAGAGGTGAAATTAAGCACATTTGTGCTTTCTTTTTCTCTTTTTCTTTTAGTTTGATATTAAGAGAATGTTTCAAAGAACTTATCAAAGTAACTCAAATAGCGACTGCTTTGGATCTTGAAAGGCATTTTAAATCATGTGGATGTGTTTGATTATGTTTTATGTTCTATGTATGTTTGTCTGTGTATTTTTGTGTATCGATTCTTTTTAGCACAATAAAGAAATTGAAAAATAAAAAAAGCCAAGGTGAGTAGATAACAATATGAATGGTAGAGGGAGTTATTGTAATGTAGTGTGGTGCTACCTGGGAATCAGAAAGGAAATGTGATAAACTGGTCAAGATAGCTCTTATGCTGGGATGTTAATTAGTATTATAACATGTTTAGTGTGCAAGGAAACTATTGTCTCTGTTGTCTCAAGGAACAGAGACAGTATTCTTAAAGTCAGGAGTTTATCGAATGCTGGGGATAATAGCCCAAATGTTATAGAGAGAACTGGATGAATAATATAGGATCCCATCAGAGGGGGGAAAGTATAAGCAGGTGTGGAAATGATCCATAGTCTCAGATGTTTCTACATTAATGCACAGAGGATGGGAAATAAACAAGATTAATTTGAAATCTTAGCACAGCAAAACAAACATGGTAGGCATCATTGAAGCCCGGTGGTATGAGTTCATTATTGGAATATAGTAACAGAGGGGTATAATATATTCCTGAGAAATAGACCAAACAGCAAAGGAAGATAAATAGCATTATATGTCAAGGATGTTTACACCTCTGAAGAAATTCATGACTTAAATTGTGGAAGTCAGATTGAGAACATCTAGGTGACAATTAAGGGGAAGAGAAACAACAATCTCCTCTCCTCGTAGAAGGCCCTACATCAGAAGTGGACAGTTTGGTCTGAAAGCAACCTCTGTTGTTCTAGACGTGCCATGGGCTGTACCCCTTCAAAATGTTTTTTGAAGTTGCAGTTGCAAGTTGCTTTCTTTAGAAGACAAAGCTACTTCTGGTAGCATCCAGCCTCTGTGTCTGCCTCCCTTTGACTTTTTCTTTTCTTTTGTGGGGCTAGAATCCAAGAACATTCAAATAGGAAAAGATGGATGGAGACCTATCGACCCTATGGACCATGTGTGCTTGCCTCTGCTTTACATGATTTTAAATGGGTAAATAAGGCAAAGTTACTTAGGAATAACTGCCACTGAACACAGTGGAACTCACTGGGGATCCTGCAGTGGGTGTCACTAGTGCAGGGATCAGGAATACTGGGGGGGGGGGGGGGACACTTCTGGGTGGGACTTCCAGTTTGACTTCTGGGGCCGGAGAAAGAACCTGCATGGGTGGAGGAAGCGCCATCTGGGCTGGGAAACCACCCGTGCAGCAGGGAAAGCATTGTGTGGGTGGGGAAAGCACTGCGCAGGCTGGGAAAGTGGCTGCTCGGGTGGGAGAAATGGCCACATGGGTGGCAGAAGTAATGTGGAGGCCCAAATGATAGTTTCTGTCTACAGAAGTTATCAGCTTCCTGTTGTGTTTTCTAATCCTGTGTTTCTGATTTCTATGTTTGGTTGTAAAAACTACACAGGAAAGAAGGATGATAGGAAGAAAATCAACACATTTGAGATGTGGTGCAGGAAAGAGAGTTCTGTGAATACTCTGTATTGCCAAAAAGAGCAAATTAATCATAGAATCATAGAGTTGGAAGAGACCACAAGGACCATCCAGTCAAACCCCCTGCCATGCAGGAAATCTTAATCTAAGCATACCTGACAGATGGCCATCCAGCCTCTGCTTAAAGACCTCCAAGGAAGGAGTCTCCACTACACTCCGAGGGAGTGTGTTCCACTGTCAAACAGCCCTTACTGTCAGAAAGTTACTCCTAATGTTTAGGTGGAATCTCTTTTCCTGGAGCTTGCATCCATTGTTCCGGGTCCTGTTCTCTGGAGCAGCAGAAAACAAGCTGGATCCCTCCTCAATATGACCTCCCTTCAAATATTTAAACAGGGCTATCATATCACCTCTTTTTTTCCCTTTTTCCCAAAATTTTATTGAGCTTAAAACAACACAGAGATATATATAGCACATATCTTTCTTACATTTCCATTTCCTACATTTTATATTATCTACTTACTACATATACATACCAATCACTTACATTTTCATTTCCCCCCTCTTCTCCCCTTTTCAACCAAAATTAATTTTTCCAACTAAATTATATCCTATTAACTCATTCAATGTCTTCCCATTGTCTGTTATCTTTAGTAATGTGTGAATTTTTCTTCTCTTCACATTTCAGTCTTTTTCTAACTTTTCTAACCAATATTTAGTTACCAATTCCCAATTATCTTCTTTTTCTACGTTATCCTCTCTAATTTGTCTTGATAGTCTATCTGCATCTCTCATTCCCATAAGTTTTATCAACCAATCTTCTAGTGATGGAACCCTTGAGAGTTTCCAGCTTTGCGCATACAAGGTTCTTGCTGACGTAACCATATATAATATCATTTTTCGGGGAAAAAAATCAGCTTTTCTTTCAAATGGTATTGTCATATTTAGTAAATATAACTCTGGCACCATTTCAAAATCTATACCCAATATCTCCTTAATAGCTCCATGTATTTTATCCCAGTAGTCTTTTGCTATCTCACATTCCCACCATATATGATAAAAAGTTCCCTCCTCTCTTTTACATTTCCAACAAAGTGAATTATTGTTTTTATATATTTTAGCTAATTTTACCAGTGTCATATACCACATATATAACATCTTAAAATAATTTTCTTTCAAGTTTTGTGCCAGAGTAAATTTACTTGTATGCATCCATGAATACTCCCATATCTCTAAATCTATTTTGTGTTGTAGGAATTGACTCCATCTAATCATTGTCTCTTTCACTTTCTCCTATTTCTCTCTCTAGTAGTACGTCATAAAATCTTTTAATCATTTTCTTTTCCTTCTCATTGTCTGTTAGAATCTCGTCCAATTCATTTCCCCTCATTTCTACGCCTTCCCTCTTAATATCTTGTTTTGACCTCTCCTCTAGTTGCTTATACGAGAACCAATCCAATTCAATTCCTTCTTGTTCTAGTTCTTTTCTTGTTTTAATATTAATATTTAGAGAAGCATCCTGTTTTAATAATTGTTTATATGTTAACCAGTTTATTACTATATTGTCTAACTTAAACGAAAAGGCTTCATGCGATGATGTCCAACTTGGCATTTTGATATAGAACTTATGTTTACATCGTAGCCAGATATTTAATAGTCTGTTTCTGATATGATGGTTCTTAAAAAAAATTTCTTCTTTATATTTATCATATATCATGAAGGCATGCCACCCCCACTTTACATTATACCCTTCTAGAGTTAGTATTCTCTCATTATTTAACAACACCCAGTCTCTTAACCACACTAATCCACATACCTGATAATATAATTCTAATTCCGGTACTCCTAATCCTCCTCTTTCTTTTATGTCATTCAATAGTTTCCACTTAATTCTCAGTCTCTTGCCTATCCAGATAAATTTGGCTATTTCTTTTTTCCATTCTGCAAAGCATCCCCTCTTGTTTATTATTGGTAAGCTTTGAAACAAAAATAAAAACTTCGGTAGCATGTTCCTTTTTATCAGCGAGATCCTTCCAAGTAAGGATAGTTGAATCCGTTTCCACCTTTCCATATCTTTTTTTATTTCTCTCCATTTCAGCTTATAATTGTTTTCAAAAAGATCTTCATTTTTTTTAGCAAACCAGATTCCCAAATAATTTACTTTTTTTTCACCTCTTAACCTTCTTTTCTCCAGGCTAAACATCCCCAGCTCCCTAATTCGTTCCTCATAGGACATGGTTTCCAGACCTTTCACCATTTTAGTCGCCCTCCTTTGGACACACTATAGCTTCTCAGGCCCCATACAGACAGGCCAAAATAAAGCTACTTCGGGTCACTTTGGAGGTATGCTCTTTCAATGATGCATGTATCCTAGGAGTCTGGAAGCCTTGCCAAAGCCATGCTCCAGTCCTAAGGACTGGAGCATGACTTTGGCACGGCTTCCGGACTTAGGACGCATGCATCATTGAAACAACATACCTCCAAAGTGACCCGAAGCAGCTTTATTTTGGCCTGTCTGTATGGGGCCTCAGTGTCCTTTTTGAAATGCGGTGCCTGGAACTGGACACAGTATTCCAAGTGGGGTCTGACCAAAGCAGAACAGAGTGGCACTATTACTTCCCTTGATCTAGATACTATACTTTTATTGATGCAGCCTAAAATTGCATTGACCTTTTTAGCTGCTGCATTGCACTGTTGACTCATGTTCAATTTGTGGTCTACTTGGACTCCCAGATCCCTTTCACACATAGTTTCATTCAGCCATGTGTCCCCCATCCTATATCTGTGCATTTCATTTTTTCACCCAAAGTGCAGTACCTTGCATTTCTCCATGTTGAAATTCATTTTGTTAGCTGTGGCCCAGCTTTCTAGTCTATTCAGGTCATTTTGAATTTTGATCCTGTCCTATGAGGTATTAGCTACTCCTCCTAATTTGGTGTCATCTGCAAATTTGATAAGTATGCCCCCAATTCTGTCATCCAAGTCACTGATAAAGATGTTGAATAGCACTGGGCCCAGGACAAAACCCTGTGGAACCCCACTAGTCACTTCTCTCCAGGATGAAAAGGAACCATTGTTCAGCACCCTTTGGGTTTGGCTGTACAACCAATTACAAATTCATATAACAGTTACCTTGTCTAGCCTGCATTTTACAAGCTTGTTTGCAAGAATGTCATGGGGAACCTTGTCAAAGGCCTTACTGAAATCAAGATATACTAGATCCACAGCATTCCCTTCATCTAACAAACTGGTAATTTTTATCAAAGAGAGAGAGAGAGAGAGAGAGATGAGATTTGTCTGACTTCTTTCTCTGAAACCCATGTTGAATTTTTGTGATTATGGAATTGCTTTCTAGATGTTCACAGACTCTCTGTTTAATGCTCTAGAATCTTTCCTGATATTGATGTCAGATTAACTGGACAATAATTGTTGGGATCCTCTTTTCTCCCTTTTTTTAAGGTAGGGACAACATTTGCCCTCCTCCAGTCTTCTGGCACTTCTCCTGTTCTCCAGGAGTTCTCCGATATTACATTAGCCAGCTCTTTTAATACTCTTGGGTGTAGTTCATCATGTCCTGGAGATTTATATTCATTTAGATTAACCAGATATTCCTGTACTATCTCTTTACTTATTCTGTGCTGAATATCCCCTATTCTCTCCTCTGTTCCATTTTCCTCAGGTTGAGCACCCTTTGCCTTTTTTGAGAAGACTGAAGAAAAGAAGGTGTTGAGTAATTCTGCCTTTTCTCTGTCCCCTATTAAAATTTTGCCATCTTCTCCGTGCAGTGGCCCTACCCTTTCCTTCTTCTTCCTTTTGCTGCAGACATATCCAAAAAAGCCAATTTTCTTAACCTCTCTAGCAAGCCTGAGTTCATTCTGTGCTTTACCTTTTCTGACTTTACCCCTACACGTGCTTGCTATTTGCTTGAATTCCTCTTTGGTGATTTCCCCATTTTTCCATTTCTTATACATGTTCATTTCTTATACATATTTCCATTTCTTATACATGTTCAACTTAGCTCAGTTGAAAGTTCTTTAGTCATCCATCCTGGCTTCTTGAGACATCTCCCATTTTCTATTTGACTATTTTCACTAGCCCTTTTTCCTTCCAGAATACTGTCTCCCTCCCCCATTTCAATTAAGCTTGAACTTTCCCTAGAAGCCAAAATGACTAAACTGAGACTGTAGTACTTTGACCATAATATGAGAAGACAAGAATGCTTGACAAGGTAGAAGACAGTAGGAAAAGAGAATGACCAGATGGATAGACTCAATCAAGGAAGCCACAGACCTGAGGAGGGTTATTGATAATAGGGTGACTTGGAGATATCTCATTAATAGCATCACCATAAGTCAAAGTTAACAACAGCAAAAGTAGCTGAATCTGAGGGTCAAAATAGATATGATGGGAGCCATAATAATAATAATAATAATAATAATAATAAAAGCTTTATTTATATACCGCCCTTCTACAAAATCAGGGCAGTGTACAACACAATACAGCACAATACAATAATATACACTATAAAATATACATTCAATTAAAATAACAATAAAACAACTCCAGCCAGCTTGCCATGCTGACGAAGAGAAGAGGGTAGGGTTGTTCGGGGCACACATCAGGGGTATGCCTGCTTGAATAAAAAAGTCTTCAGCCCCTTTTTAAACTGGGCCAGGGAGGTGGCTGAGCGGAGCTCAATGGGCAGAGAGTTCCAGAGGTTGGAGGCCGAGGTGGTAAAGGCCCTCCTAGAGGTGGAGACTAATCTGGCCCCTGGAACCCTTAACAGTTGCTGCCCAGATGTTCTGAGTGTGCGGGGCGGATTGTATGGAGAGAGGCGGTCCTCAAGGTACCCTGGGCCCAAGACATTTAGGGCTTTATAGGTAATAACCAACACCTTGTATTGCGCCCGGAAGCGAATAGGCAGCCAGTGCAAATCCTTAAGCACTGGTGTTATATGATTGGCCCTGGATGTGCCAGTGACCAGTCGGGCTGCCATATTCTGCACTAGTTGCAGCTTCCGGGTATGGTACAAGGGTTGCCCCATGTAGAGCGCGTTACAGAAGTCCAAGCGAGAGGTTACCAGGGCATGTACTACGGTTTCAAGGTCCCTCTGGCCCAGGTAGGGACACAGCTGGCGTATCAGTCGAAGCTGATAACAGGTGCTCCTGACCATCGCATCCACCTGAGATGTAAGGTGGAGCGACGAGTCCAGGAGCA
The DNA here is from genome assembly GCF_019175285.1 of Sceloporus undulatus. Taxonomy (NCBI): domain Eukaryota; kingdom Metazoa; phylum Chordata; class Lepidosauria; order Squamata; family Phrynosomatidae; genus Sceloporus; species Sceloporus undulatus. Next base: position 374,100 of record NW_024802943.1, read on the forward strand.
CCCCCAGACTGCGTACTGAGTCCTTCACAGGAAGCGTGATCCCGTTCAGGACAGGTGGAACCACCACCATCCCCGGCTCAGGAGAACCTATCACGAGCACCTCCGTTTTCTCTGGATTCAGACTGAGTCTGTTTTCCCTCATCCAGCCCATTACCAACTCCAGACAGGCCACGAGAGGTGAGATGCCATCCCCGGTCACTGCATCAGTCGGAGACATAGAGAAGACTATTTGGGTGTCATCAGCGTACTGATAACCCCGCGCCCCATGTCTCCGGATGATCTCTCCCAACGGTTTCATGTAAATGTTAAAGAGCATGGGAGACAGAATGGCTCCTTGAGGGACCCCAGATGTAAGGGCCCTCTTATCGGAGCACACGTCTCCCAGCTGCACCATCTGGAACCTCCCAGAGAGGTAGGATCGGAACCACTGGAGCGCAGTGCCTCCGATTCCCACCTGTGCCAGGCGCTCCAGAAGGATACCATGGTCTATGGTATCGAAAGCCGCTGAGATGTCCAAAAGCACTAACAGGGACACGCTACCCCTGTCAATGCCCAGACGGAGGTCATCAACCAAGGCGACCATAGCAGTCTCAACCCCGTAGCCCGCCCGAAAGCCGGTTTGAAATGGGTCTAGATAATCCGTTTCATCCAGGATCGATTGAAGCTGGATTGCAACCGCCCTCTCGATCACCTTCCCCAAAAATGGCAGTAGCGAAACTGGCCGGTAATTATTATGCATCAGGGGGTCAAGGGAGAGCTTTTTAAGCAAAGGTTTTACTGTGGCCAATTTTAAGCTTGATGGAAATTGCCCATCCCTCAAAGATGTATTAATGATCCGGTGCAACAATGAAGTTACCATCGGTCCCCCCTGAGCCACTAGCCATGAGGGGCAGGGATCGAGAGAGCAAGTTGTCTTCCTAACACTTCTAAGGATCCTGTCCACATCATTGGTACTAACCGGCTCAAACTGATCCAGTTTAATGGAGTCCACGGAGGCTCTGGATACCTCTTCTCTAGGCTCTGTTCTAATACTGGCGTTAAGACCTTCGCTTATCCGAGAGGTTTTATCCGCGAAGAAGTTGTTAAATTGGTCACAGCAGACCTTAGAAGGTTCAAGGATCTGGTTCGGGGCAGAAGGGAGCTGTGTTAGCTCCCTCACTACCCTGAACAACTCTGCTGGACGCGACTCCGTGGACGCAACACGAGCACCATAGAACGAATTCTTAGCTGCTCGTATCACCTCTCCATAGTCCTCCAAAAGACGGTCTAGGAGAGCCTTGTTGGCTAAGCGTAGGTGTTTCTGCCAGACGTGCTCTAGCCATCACAGCACCCGCTTCCTCGCCCGGAGGACTTCCGTATACCAGGGCTTCCTTTTGGAAGCAGGCCTGAGAGAGAGCTTGGGAGCGATAGCCCTGGAGAGATCTCTATCCCAGATGTTAGTCAGGGCATCAACAGAATCGCCGTCATTTCCAACCATGTGCCCCTCTAGGGCTTCCTGGAACCTTTTGGGTTCCATCAGCCTTCGAGGGTGGACCATTCTAATAGGTCCACCACCCCCGGGAGGGATCTGGGTAGAAGAAGCCTTGATTTTCGCCTCCACCAGGAAATGATCCGTCCATGACAGGGCAGAAATATTAGTTATTTCCGCCCACGGATTTTCCATATCCGTACAAAAGACCAGATCGCGCGTATTATCCGCTAAATGCATTGGACCCGAAACCAATTGGGACAGGCCCATGGCCGTCATGGTATCCATGAATTCACGAGCCGCACAAGGTGGAACATAGTTGGCCGCGAAGGGGATGTTGAAATCACCCAGGACAAGTAGCCTGGGTGTTTCCAGCATCAGCTCCGAGACCAACTGTGTCAGCTCATTAAGGGAGTCTGTTAGAGCACGGGGTGGCCGATACACCAATAAAATCCCTAGACTGTCCCTGGCTTTCAGGGTCAAATAAATACACTCAATGAAGGAAGTTTGACAGATATGGTTCCTGATAAGAGACAAGGTGTTCTTATAAACCAAGGCAACACCCCCCCCCCCCACCTAACCTGGACTGGTCCTTCACTGAAAACCCGGCAGGGAGAGCCTGAGCCCACACAGCTTCCCCTTCAGGCCCAAGCCAGGTTTCAGTAATGCAAGCCAGGTCACAGTTGTTGTCTACAAGCAGGTCATGGATGATGTGGGACTTGTTGTTGATGGACCTGGCATTGCACAGGAGCAGAGACAGGGTTTGTGGCACGGTTGGAATGACCCTCAGGTCCTTTTGGTTAGGAGGAGGACAGGAAGGAGGGATAGATATTAGGCATCGATCTCGCCTTCCTCTGTAATGCAAGTCCACACTCCTACCGCCATACCTCCCCCTGCCCCACACTACCTCAATAGGAGCTCCGCTCATGCAAGAATTACCCTCTGCCTCCCCAGCTGAAGCATTCCCCGCATCCATATCCTCCCCGCCCCTACCGAACAGCAATAGGGACAGAGATGTGACACTACAGTCATTCTCTGTCTGAATGCTGGCATGGAAACGACCCACTTGCCCTTGCGCAGCTGCAAAAAGCGCAGCTGCGCAGCTGCGGAAGTGCGAAAGTCCAGTGTTCAGTCTGTGGGCAGCCCCCCCAGGCCAGTGCCCAGATGCGCACCTCCAACAACCTGGGGAAAAACCGCCCAGCAGCAACACAGCTCTCAGCAGGAGTCCGGTGGCAAGGGGAGGCGTGACGAAGGAAGGGACCAGGCAGCCCGGCTTTGTACATCATGTTTCTTTCACATCCACGCATAAATCCACAGGAAGAATTCTGATGCCAATATAGGAGATCCAAATAGGGCAAAAAGTATGTAGGATCCTATGGAAGCAAGGTGCTAGAGTGCAGTTCCCCCAACTTTGAATTTCTTTTGTTTGTGCATGTCTATTTTTTAAAAAAAAATAGACCTATCTAATCCGTGCCTCTTTATATTGGAATGGGGCAGACTTATGAATAGCAACCACTGCTGATCCAGTCACATTTCACTGGTCTCTCAAAGGTCAAGAGATGTTTCATGTTCATCTTTCATTCTCACAAGTTCCTGTTTTCATTTAGCTAACACTTTCCAACTGCAATTCTCAGAGTACAATGTTGTTGTTATGTTAGGCAATTTTTGTAGCCACTGTTGGAGACAATCTGGTGAAGGGATGTGGATATAGGGTTTGGAGAAAAGGGAACTTCCACTGTCATCTGTGTGAGCAAGAAATAAACAAGCTTGAGCCTATTTTCCTCTGAGCTGGATGGTGATCTTATAATTTATGAGAGCATTGCAGATATTAAGTATTTGCCTCAAGATCAAATGTTTTTAGGACAGCCACATCCTTTTAAAACAGCTAGTTCTGAGTTTATTTATTCCTCGACTTCAGTTGAAAATTGGATGACTCGCCCTAGATTGTTGTTACTGCTCTGCCTTAAATGCACGGGCTTAAAAAAAAATACTGTTATATTTTATGGACTATTTTAAAAGCCCCAAGACAGACAGAGATAAGCATGTCTCTTGTTTAATCAGCATCCACCTCCTCCTCAATTTTAATATGGCCAGAGCCTAGGTTGGTTGCCAAGGTAGGCAAAGAAAAGGTCAAGAAACTCCTCAACAGCGAGTTAGTTTGTCAAACCCTCTTTACAGCAGCATGACTTTACATGTTAATGTGAGTGTTTGCCACTGTGTCAATAGCCCCTATTGTGAGCATTTGTAACACAAGATTTATAGTAAAGCTTGCAACATTTTTTCCCAGGCATAATGAGAGTTTATTCACCATTCCAGGTCTATAAGCAAAAGCCCTGACAAGTAATTATTGACACATTGTGTGGAAAATAAAAGTGGGCGAGCTGCTGTTTTTAAATGCCAGCGTGGGTAGGGGGGAGGGTGGGCCCATGTCAACAAAGTGACAGCCTTGGTGCCCAACATTGTCAAAGACAATGCTGAATTGCACTGTTCTATGTGCCTGACTGTATTTGTGCTCCCTGTCACTAGAATATGACATGCCAAAACAGAAGGGGTGCTCCTTTTCTTATGCTAATGGCTTGTAATGACAGCTTTTGGATCCCCCAGGCTGTGTTCACACTCAAAAAGTCAAGGTGTGACAGGTACTAGACCCCATTCTCTCTATATATCCCCTAGCCAAGTACTTTATGTTCAGTTAGTTACAAGAGGATTGCCAATTTAGTCTCAGAGAAATGGCTGATTCACACAACCCTTTTGGCATATCAAAATATGGGAGAGAGACATGCAAGACTGCCATTCGCCTCAAGGTGAAGAAATCTTTTGAGATCTTCAACATACATTAAGTCTGAAACTTAAATAGCATGTCACCGAATTCATTCAGATAGCAATAATCAGTGTACATCATTGCTTCAAGTACTTTCTGATATACTTAAAGGGGTTCTATGAACAGCTTCCATTGTTCATAATTATTCGAGAAATAAATTCCACTGGAAAAAATATATGGCATGTGGATGAGGAAGAATTTTCTCATTCACTTTCTTGAGACACTCTTACTAAATGCAGTTGTTAGTCTGAACTGAATCAATTGCTGTATGATAAGCTTATATAAGAGAGCCAGTGTGATGGTTTGAATATTAGACTAGAACTTTGGGAGACCAGAGTTCAAATCCCCATGCAGCCATCAAAACCCACTAGATGATCTTGGGCAAATCACATTCTCTCAGCCTCAAAGAATGCCAATGAGAAACCTTCCCTGAAGAAAACCCCATGGTTGGGTCACTATATGTTGGAATTATCTTGATAGTACAAAACAACAAGCTTATGTAAACCCCATTGACTCAATACATTTTCTATAGTTGAGGCTGAAAAATTGGGTTTAGGCCTTTGTCTTAGAAAGCTCACATGACCTGCAAGTTTAGAAGCTGGATAAGACCTTCATTGCCTCCTTTAAACATGTCATTAACAACATCTGGAAATTTCTGATTCTACTCTGATAATGGCTTAAATAATAACACTATTCACTAATGGCTTCCTTTTGTTTAAACCAATAATGGTTGACTAAATCTGGGTTGTTGCTTATAATTTAGGAAATGTATCACTTGCCTCTAAAACTTCATGACTTCTGAATGGCTAGATTCCCAGAAATGAAAAACTATGTAATAACATAATTGCCAGTTTCAAAAGACTGCTTAGATTGTAATGTGCCACTGAAGGTCCATTGGATGGCCCTGCAAAAGCTATGTTCTTTGCCCAAAGCACTACTCCTTAGAGTGGTAGCAATCCTCTTGGGTGCCTGTTACCTTCCAAATGGGAGAGGAAATGACATGAGCAGAATAATCTCAAGATTATTTTTAGTCACTGGTAAGAAGAGAACATAAATTCCCTCCTGTCTTCTTGGTATTCTCAATCAGATCCCAGTGATTGAAGACACTGGAAATCAGGGGAGAGGATTCAGACCCCAGGACCATTACAGTTCCTTTTCTGGACAGAATCCAATGTGCTGGTTATAACCTATAACATCCTATGTGACTTATTATTATTATTATTATTATTATTATTATTATTAACTTTATTTATAAAGCGCCGTAAATCTACATGGCTCTGTACAAAACCAATTAAAATCAAGAATATATAAAAAGCCTGCCTATGGCACACAATCTAAAAGTTAAAACAACAAATTAAAACCATCATAAGAACAAGTTAAAACAGCAAATATCCAATATTGACTCAGGCATCAGAACAACCAGGACATAATCACAGACTTCCTGGGAACGCTTCCCTAAACAATATGGTCTTAAACTCAGCTTTGAAGCTGGTTAGAGACGTGTTGAGTCATTCTTGTAAGGGGAGGAGGTTTCAGGAGTGAGGGGCAGCAAGCGAGAAAGGACGAATCCAGGATGGGGCCGTGGAAATCCTGGGGTGGGACAGGAGACCTTGGCCTGAATGGAGGGAACGAATGGCGATGTAGGGAGAAAGAAGTTCAGAGAGATACGGAGGGGCCAGCCCATGCAGGGCTTTAAAGGTGAGCAGGAGAAACTTATAACAAATGTGGAAGGGAAAGGGGAGCCAGTGAAGGGATGACAACAGAGGGGAGACATGGTCATACCGATGAGCAAGTGAGATAATACGAGCAGCTGAGTGGTGAACAGAAATCAATGGGTGGAGGTGAGAGAGAGGAAGCCCTGCCAAGAGAAGATTGCAGTAATCAAGTTGAGAGACCACTAGGGCATGGACCAAAGTCTTTGCACTAGAAGCAGAGAGATATGGACAGATTTTGGAAATATTATAGAGGAAAAATCTACAGACCTTGGCTGTGGCCTGAATCTGAGGGATAAATGACAGAGAGGAATCAAAAATGAAACCAAGAATGCGGGCTTCCTGGAACAGCTGATTAGACATGTTGTTGACAGAGACAGAAAAGGAATATTGAAGGGTGGGCTTAGGAGGCAAGACAAGAAGCTCTGTCTTGGACATGTTGAGCTTCAAGCGCCAATGGCGCATCCAGTGAGAGACAGCTGTCAGACAAGATGAAACTTGCTGCACAAGCCCTGGCGAAAGGTCAGGGGTGGAAAGATACAGCTGGGTGTCATCTGCGTACAGATGATAAGAGAAACCAAAAGAGCTGATAAGTTTACCAAGAGACAGTGTGTATAGAGAGAACAAGAGGGGACCCAAAACAGAACCCTGAGGAACTCCAACAGATAGGGGAACAGAGGATGAAGTCTGGCCGCCAGAGACCACTGCAAAAGATCTATCTGACAGGTAACATTTAAACCAATCGAGAACGGAGCCCAAGAAGCCAAGGTCAGAAAGTAAATCAACTAAAAGACAGTTGTCCACGGTGTCGAAGGCCGCAGACAGGTCGAGGAGGACAAGGATGGAGTAAAGGCCATTCGTCCTGGCCCGCAGGAGATCATTCGAGATCTTGGTGAGGGCAGTCTCTGTGGAGTGCCGTGAGCGGAAACTGGACTGGAAAGGGTCCAAAATGGAATTGGTTTCGAGAAACTCAAGACTTGTGTCCGTACTATCTGAAATATGTATCTTCCTATATGAATCTGCCCAAAAGTTAAAGTTCCAAGGAAAGGTTGCTCCCACCACCATCACAGACATGCTTGGTAAGGACATGGGTGAGTGTTCTACTCCCAGACTGTGAATTTCCTCCCGTGAGAGGCTTGGTCGGCTCTTTCCCTGCCCTCTTTCTGCTTCTAGGCAAAGACTCTGTTTTGTGAGGAGGGCAGGTCATTGGCTGTTCAGTGGTTGTGGCAGAAGGGTGTTGTACTGGTGCATGCTGTACTTTTATGGTCTTTACTAGGTTTTTAAATGTGCTTTAAATCATTTTAAACCATAACTTTTACAGGCTATTTGCTTATTTAATGTTTTAAACTTTAGATTTTATAGCTGTATTTTATTTTATCCTATTCTGCAAGCTGTCTTGGGTCCTGTGTCAGTAGAAAACTGGGATATGAATGAATGAATGGATGGATACAGTTCTGCATCCATCCAATAGGTGTACAACTTGGGTTTTCATATATTGCTTATACATTTGATGTACAAAGGTTCATATTTCCAATGTAAAATTGTGTTCAGTTCCAGGAGGTGCAAACTGGATAGAGTCTCACTGAAATGCAAACCTAGCAGGAACATTTAGTGGTTTCTATATTATGCAGTGAATCCATTTTATTCCATACAATCTGATCCTTTATCTGAAGGGGATAGGTTCCCAGACTTATCAAGGGATAATGAGAACCACAGAATCCTATATTTCTGTTGGAAATTGAGCATAAAATAGTGCTGGAGGACCTCCAGATGCCTAGGCAGGTTGTTTCCCCAGCCTAAGGAAACTAAAACTCCTGTTACTCCATGTATAGATAGCTTGCTAGTCTGCAGCCTTAGCCTTAAATATCATTGGTATACAACAAACTCTGTCAAAAACAGAACTAGATAGTAACACAAAGAGATCAGAATAGAGCAGGGATAGCTGGACAGAATAATGCTGAGAAAGCTTGCAGTCTTTTCCTTGGCTTTAGCCAGCTGTCTCTGCCTGAGTGTTTACAGATGAACTATTCATATTGTGTTTGAATATGGGTAAAAGAGGACTAGAGGAGACCTCCTGGACATCTCTAGCAGCAAAAGTTCCTCGTCTATGGCTGAGAGTTTAAGCTAGGTTTGAAGATGGTTTCAGGTCACACTACTTGTCCAAATCCTCTTCAAGCAATCCAAAATTCAAAGATCAGCAAATGTAATCTTGCCAGATGTATATTTTGCATGATTTATGGGAGCCGTTATGTGGCAAAACCAGCGAGTCAGTTGAATGTATTTTTTTTTAATTCACTGTTTTAAAATTTTGGAATATATCAGCACAGCAAATGATCTTTTATTCCAAAATGTTGTCAATAACAGATTTTCTGTTTCCTTTTCCCAATTAATCTAGCACTTTCTCATCACAATGGAAATCTTTTGTCTTCTGCCCACTCTATTCTCAGAATGTAAAAATCATATTACATGCCTTTCAATAAATTAACAAATAGTTAAAGAGAGAAGGAATGAAACATACAATAAAATTTATGGAAAATATTTTTCTTCTTTTTCCCCCTTCATGAGTTGTGAGTTGTGGTTACAACTAGTAAGGTGTTTAGAAAACTATAATATGAGAAATAAAGGTTAGAATTCACTATCACAGTTATAAATTCATTGCATCTGTTATTGATTTGTATTCACATGAAAGTCCCCTAATCCTGATTTACCAGGTGGTAGCTGCTATGAGTGCTGGGGATCTAGTCCCCTGTTGATCAGGACACAAAACGCTTTTGTGCCTTGAGCCTATACCTGTAACTAATTGCTTTTGAACAGTAACTTCCAGTGGTGCTAATACCACCACTGACATTGACATCTCGATAATGAACTCTTCTGTTAGGATTTCAGCTGCTACTATGTAGCAATCAGCAGTTCCCAGCAACTGCCCAGCTGCTTGGATTAGCCCTAGGCTGGGCAATATAACTGGGACTACTCTGGGTTGTACCAGCATAGCACCCTGCAGAGAGCCAAGAAATCCCACAGTCCATCTCAGAGTGAAGGAGAGGGAGTTTGTTACTTAGCAACTGCCACCTCTTCCTTCACCCAAGGACTTTTGCACCACCACAGAGGAAGCTGCTTCTTTACAGGACTAAGGCCCAGCCAGCAGCTCCTAGCAACTGCCCAGCTGCCTTGATTTCGCCCCTGGGTTGGGAACTATTATGGAGGTGGGGCTTCTGCGTGTGGGGTTGCTGAGAAGTGACTGGAAGGTGAAGGCCTGTCTCCCAGCTGCCTCTTTGATAAGCAGGGAAATTAACTGGCCACTCCTGTACAGCCAGCGAAAGGAGGGAGGTAAGGCTACTCAGGGAGCAGCCATTCAAGTTATACAGGGGAAGGGGAGATACAAAAATGGGAGACAGTTGCACCATCATAGGTGTAGAATGCATGATGGGGTGTTAGTCACCCCCAAACTATCTCCCATCCCAAATAATCTGGATAGCCAAGGCAGCTAGCCCCTCAGGTTGAAAATGGTGCTGCTGAATGCCAGGTCAGTGAATGGTAAAACAGCTGCCATTCAGGACTTCATCCTGGAAGAACAAGCTGACCTGGCCTGTATTACAGAGAGCTGGTTGGATCAGGCTAAGGAGGTTTCTTTGTGCAGAAGCAGGCAAGATCTGGGGGGCGGGGAGGTTGAGTTGCAATAGTCTATTGGAATAATATCTCCTGATCAGACGTCCTATCCCTCAGTCTACAGGGTTTGAGTGTGTTTGCCTAGGAGGGGCGCCGCCACAATAAACACAACGCCAAAGTTTGAGGAATGGCCACAACTTTATTAATTCAACAGTAAAACAGTGTAGGGTTGGCCCAAAGCATGAGGTCATGATCTGTAAAATCGAACAACACCCTGGTTGATCGATGACCGCAATTTCGGGAGGACCTATGGGCTGGGGAACGCAATCTCGCAGCTATGTAAAGTTCTGATTGCCTCTTATCCCTTAAGCCCCTAGTCACCGCGTAATGTAATAATGTAATGGCCCCCGCAATGGCCATAACGTATGCCCTCAATATACCCGGGTCCAAAGGACTCCCTCTCCAGTGCTCCACAGTCCTGGAAACCACTCTCAGCAGATCATGGCCTATGCTGTCACCCCTCAGTTGTGACCAACCCTGGGGAGGGAGGGTGTGGAGCCGAGCAAAAATGGCCCCAAACACCGGGCAACAAGGCCTTATATAGGCCACTGCAAAGAGGGAGGGGCCGGGAGCACACTCCTCCCCTCCAGGGCAGCCTACCAATCAGCTCTCTGGAGTACCGCAAACCAGGACCATAGAGAGGTCCTCCGAGCCGCCTAGAGCAGCCAAAACAGGAAGTTCCCCCCGGCCCCTCAGCCAGCCAATCAGATGATGTTTTGGCCCCAGCAAAGCATGCTGGGCTTACTGACGCCCCCAGCAAAGCATGCTGGGGTGTACCAGGCCTGTCAGGGCATCTTCAGTCGGCGCGACCTCCCGGCGGCAACGCAGCTCATTGGGGAGAGTCCGCCGGCTGTTCTTTATTTAAAGCTGGGCAGTCAGGACAGATTAGAGATTCTGTTGGTGTACCATCCACCCAGCTGCACAACCATCTCCCTGCCTGAGCTATCCAGGGTGGTCTCGGGGGTGGTGTTGGAATCTCCTCGGCTTATATTACTGAGGGACCTCACGTAGGATTGCCATAATTGTCCACTAAAACCCGGGACAAAATGTAGGACAAAGTCTAGACCAAACTGTAGGACAACTGCAGGACAAAACTGAGCCCCAAATGTAGGACATTTAAGAAAAATGGAGGACCTTAAACATCCTACATTCTGGGCTGAGTTTTGTCCTGCGGTTGTCCTACGGTTTGGTCTAGATTTTGTCCTACATTTTGTCCCAGGTTTTAGTGGACAATTATGGCAACCCAGTCTGAGGCTACCCTGTCGGGAGTGGCTCAGGACTTTGATGCCACCATGATAATCATGGGACTGTCTCAAGTGGTATCTGGCCTCATTCATGCCACTGGACACACTCTAGACCTTATGTTCTGTATAGAGGGGGATGCTGGTGATCTGAGAATGGAGGAGCTTTCTATTGTTCTATTGTCATGGACAGATCACTTTCTGGTCAGGTTTAGACTTTCTGGAAATCAGAGCTTCTGCAGGAGTGGGGCCCCATTAAGATGGTCTGCCCCAGGAGGCTTATAGATCTGGATGAATTCATGATGGTTCTTGGGGAGTTTCCTGCTGCCGGGGCAGGTGGTCCTGTTGAAGCCCTGGTTGATCTCTGAAACGGAGAAACCACCAGGGCAGTTGGCGTGATCACTCCTAAGTGTCATGTCTCATAGAGTCAAGCTAAACCCGCCCCTTAGTTTTCTAAGGAGCTGGCAGCAATGAAACAAATGAGACACAGACTTGAGCAAAAGTGGCAGAAAACGCAGAGTAAATCCAGCCGAAAACAGGCTAAAAACTACTTGAAAACATATGATGATGCAATAAAGGCAGCAAAAAAAAAAAGGCTTTTTACACTAAAACTATTGGAGCTGCACAGAACCATTCAGCTGAGCTGTTTTGAGTGGTTAAGGATCTGTTACAATCTGGTTCTGAAGAGAATGCAAACCAATCAACATCTCCCTGTAAAGAATTTGCTCACCATTTTGCTGATAGAATCACTTGGATTTGCCCTGTCTTAGATGGCAGAGTTGATACAGTGTCGGTGGATGTAACCTTGGCTCTTGCTTGTCCAGTATTGATGGATACTTTTCCATTTGTGCAGCCTGATGATATGGACAGGATCCTTGGAGAAGTGAGATCTAGACCTTTTCTCTTCCTGACTTATTAAACAGGCCAGAGGAGAACTGGTGGCATGAGTAAGGGAAGTAATTAATGCCCCTTTAGAGCAAGGCATGGTCCCAACAACCTAAAAGAGGCTGTGGTAAGACCTCTTTTGAGAAAAACTTCCTTGGATCCTACTTTACTAGATAATTACAGGCCAGTCTCCAATCTTCCATTTTTGGGCAAGGTGCTATGTGGTAGCTTCCCAACTCCAGGTGTTCTTGGATGGGATGGATTATCTAGATCCATGTCAGTCTAGTTTTGGGCCTGGTTATGAGACAGAAACAGCTTTGGTCGCCTTGGTGGATGACCTACACAGAGAACTGGACAGGGGGAGTGTGGGCCCGTATAGACAGGCCAAAATAAAGCTGCTTTGGGTCACCTTGGATGTATGCTGTTTAAATGACACATACATCTTAAGAGGCCAGAAGCTGCACCAAAGCTGTGCTCTTAGCTTTGGCATGGCTTCTGACCACTTAGGACACATGCATAATTTAAATAGCATACCTCCAAAGTGACCCGAAGCAGCTTTATTTTGGCCTGTCTGTACAGACTCTGTGTCTCTGTTGGTTTTGCTGGACCTTTCAGCGGCTTTCGATACCATCGACCATGGTATCCTTCTGGGCCACTTCTCTGTGATGGGGCTTGGAGGTAGTGTTCTACAGTGATTCCACTCTTTCCTGGAGGAGTGCTCTCAGAAGGTGGTGCTGGAGGATACCTGTTCGACTCTTTGACCTGTGGGGTTTCTCAGAGCTCAGTCCTGTCCCCTATACTTTTTAACATCTACATGAAACTGCTGGAAGAGGTCATCTAACGTTTTGGAGTAAGGTGTCACCTGTACGTGGATGAAAGCTGGCTCTATCATTCCTTTCTACCCAATTCCAAGGAAGCTGTTTCTGTACTTAACTAGCATCTGGCTGCTGTAATGGACTCGATGAGGGCAAACAAATTGAAGTTTAATCTAGACAAGACAGAGGTGCTCCTGGTCAGTTGAAAGACAGATCTGGGAATAAGGATTCAACCTGTGTTTGATGGGGTTACACTTCCCCTAAAACTCAGGTTCTTTTGGGGTATTTCTGGATTCAGCACTGAGCCTGGAAGCCCAGGTATCAGCAGTGACCAGGGGCGCCTTTGCACAGCTAAAATTTGTGCACCAACTGCACCCATTCCTGGAGAAGTCAGACCTGTTCACAGTGGTTACTTCCCATTTGGATTACTGTAATGCACTCTATGTGGGGCTGCCTTTGAAAAGCATTCAGAAACTTCAGCTGGTCCAAAGAGCTGCAGGTAGACTGTTAAGTGAAGGAACCATATAGCTCCCTTGTTGCAACAGCATTATTAGCTGCCAGTCTGTTTCTGGGCATAATTCAAAGTGCTGGTTCTAACGTATAAAGCCCTATATGGCTTGAGTCCAGGCTATTTGAAGAACCGTATCTCCCTGTACAAGCCCCTGAGGATATTGAGGTCATCGAGAGAGCCCTTCTCTCTGTCCCACTACCCTCTCAGGTTCATTTGGTGGGAACAAGAGAAAGGGCCCTTTCAGTGGCTGCTCCCAAGCTGTGGAACTCCCTCCCCAGAGAGGCCAGGATAGCTCCATCCCTGCTGTCCTTCCGGCAGCAGATAAATATGTTTTTATGATGTCAGACTTTCACATGACATGGATGCGGTTTTGTTTTTGTTTTAACTTTAAATTTTAATAATGTAATGTTTTTAATTGTTTGAATTGTTTAATTGTTTTTTAAACTTGTATTTTGCATGTTTTAGAGTGTTTTAACTTGGACTGTTTTAGATTTGTAAGCCACCTTGAGTCCCTGTACTGGGAGGAAAGTGAGATATAAATAAATATAACAACAACATTTATTGAAGAACTTTCTGGCAAGAATACCAAGGGAGCCTTCCATTGGAAAAATCTTCTCTATGAAGAGCTATCCAGTCCAAGTCTGGTTTAGAAGACAAAAAGCATGGGTCTTGAAGTTGCCCATCAACAGCACATAAGCCAGGATTCACTTGCATCCTCATTCTAGTAAAAGAATCCTGTCAGCCAGTCTCAGAGGAGGTGGGTTCTCTTTCCCCATGCAGCTCAATATCTTCTTGTTGGAAGATGCAGCAGGTTCTGCACTTGTTCCCACTGTTCTTGTCCACTAGGGCTGCATCTGCACTATAGAAATAATGCAGATTGATACTGCTTTAACTACCATGGCTCAGTGCTATGGAATTCTGGGATTTGTGGTTTTGTTAGACATTTAGCCTTCTCTTTCAGAGATTTCTGGCACCACAACAAATCCCAGGTTTCCATAGGATGGAGCCATGACAGTTGAAGCAATGTCAAACTATAGTAATGATGCAATGTGGCAACAGCTTTTCACAAAGATTAGGAATCTGACATCCCTTTCCTACTACTTTGCTTTCTCTATCTGCCAGCTATCCCAAGCCTGGGGCCGACCACTCTTATGTGTGTTTCTGGCTTCTGCCATGTTTTCTCTTGCTCGTTCACTCTTTCATGGAAGAGGATATGCCGGAATGTGTCTGCCTACTATCCTTACCCTTCTATAATAATTCAACAAGGATCAGGGTGTTCTATCTAAAGAATGGATTTCTCTCATAAATATGCCATCTTTGGGGGATCCTAAAAACTATTTGCTGTCTCCACTTGGTTCTTGAAAATGTATCCTTCTAAATTAGGCTTTTCTGTTCAATAGAAATCTGCATCTAACCTCTCAAATACTCACCAGGAGACATAAATACTCTCCAGAACATAGTTTTCAGGGGCACAGAGGGCTGGGAAATGGAGGATAAGATCACTACTGTTTGTGGAGGCAGGAATTGTATGGGTAGAAGAGGTAGTCTCCTATAAAACCCACGGATGGCTTTATTCCATCAGCAAAAGTACCCAGCTGGAACCTGGCCTTATATAGACTCTAATCGACTGGTGCAGGAGGAAATAGGAGATAAAGTGAACATTTCCTACTCTCTCTCTTTCATAGGTGAGACAGGGGTGAGATGACCAGATATCATAACTGCAAAGGAGGAAAAGGCACTGTGATATGTAAGACATCTAAGAAAAATGTAAGACAAAATAACAGCTAAAAACACTAATATACATATAGGTTCATGCTTCTTAGTAATGCTCAAAATGGAGGACATTTGGAATTCCTCCTGGACAGAGGTAGGACATGTCCTAGAAAAAGAGGACATCTGGTCACCCTGGACAAGGGTCTCTAACTGGAACTGCTAACTGACTAGCACTGGAACCTATTCTCATAGGATTTCTGGTCTAGTCAATCCCTCTCTTTCAGTTTATGTATGTTACAGCAGTAAGTACTCAAGAATAGTTGTTTAAAATTTCTATGTTCTGTTCAGATTGCAGCTCTATTCCTTTTACTGGAAGCAAGCCCCACTGAATGCAATGGGACTTGACCCTGGAACTCTCTGGTAGCACAGTGGTTGAATGCCAGTACTTCAGCCACAATGTTGTGAGTTTGAGCTTCAAGGTTGACTCAAGGTTGTTGGGGGCAATTAGCTAACAGATTGTTAACTGCTTAGAGAGTACTGAGTTCACCATTAAGTGTTATAGAAATGTAAATGCCATTGTTATTGCAGAGCAGAAATATATGGGATTGTATTGTTGTATCTCTCCCACTAGCTAAGGTAAGGCCCAGTGGCATCACCAGTGGCAAAGCGAAGACAAGGCAGTTCATCCCCCCCCCCAACACACACACAGCAGATGACACCAACCCCAGTGACATCAATGGTAAGGCTACATTAAGGAAAAACAGGTAGGAAAGTATTTTCACTTACATTACTTAAAAGTCAAATTATTCCAGATAGATCCTAGGAATTTATAATGGAAACTGAAATAGTAAACACTCCAGTGGCTCCCCCCCCCCCCACCAGATGTTTCTTACTGCAACATTCTTGAAAACCCCAAAGGTTATTTTTGCATTCTTTTTTTTTTTAATTGATAAAGTCCAAACACACCTCATAACTCTAATGAAAAACATGGATAGGATGGGGTAGAGTGATACAGGGAAACTTTGATAATAAAATTACTCTGGAAGCTCAAAAGAAACAATAGCAGCACTGAAAGTTAGACCCCATCAAAAATTCAGGTTTCGGTAAAGTCTCCAACAGGTAATCAATGGACTGATATAAATCAGCCCTCTGCAGTTCTGAACTGCTCTGCTAAATAGCTTGTTATTAGGTATTCGTTTTACATTTCCAATAAGCCTCCACTGTGCAGTTAAAACTGCCAGTGTCTCTGCTCTCCCTAAACTGAGGGAAGGAGGATGGGCATGCAGTGTTGTTGTAAGAAGGATTTGGAGTAGGGTTTCAAAACCTGAGCCTTGGGACAGGCGTTGTTAGGCCAGCAGTATGAGCCAATTTGCTCTCAAACAAATCAAGGAACTTTGCCACATGAGCTCCAGTTGATTCATTCAACTAGGCTTTTAAACCCTCCAAAAATTAGGAACAAACATCCAGCCAATTGGGCTTTGAACACTATTGTATTAGCAAGTTTGCATGGATGACAACACAGTCATTTAAAGAAGGAAATCTCTGACACTGGGGGCTGTCGAAAGGATGGTGTCACAAAGTTGTCACTTTTTTGCCCAGCTACCACATTGCCAAAACCATCTTTAAACTAAAGACATCTGCCCCCAAGGAAATCTGTCCAGTTCACCCACATCCACCCTTCCAGCATGCTGTGCTAAGTATGACAATGTTTTCCTTTTTAGGAAGTTGAAAAGCCTTTTCGAACGCCCAGCTTCCCTCTCCCCAAAACCCAGTTTAAAATGAGGATAGTGATTGATGGTAAAGGTCCCAGAACTGGCAAACATGAGATACACAAACACAAGAACCGAAGGACATCCTGATTGTTACATCTCTATGGTAGGACAAATGCTTGGAGTCTATTGTTAAAGAAGGTTGCTTTTCATCAGGCTGACAGGGTGCAGCTGCTTGGAAGCTGTTCCATTTCCTCTCGGACAGAGACTCCCCAAGGGGTTCCTGCATACTGATCTAACATCGATAGCTGTGTGGACGTAAGTCCAAGCAACATACTTTCCAATTAATGGAGGGTTTTCTCCCCACATAATTATGACAAATGTGTCTATCTATTGTCAGTGACATCAATGGAGCTGGAGCAGTAAGAACCAGTCTGGCAGGAGACTGTCATTGTTAGCCAGAGTGATGGATGAGAAGGTTTTCTGGGCAGTAGCACTAGCTAGCTGTATTTCAAGCTCAGTAGAGCTGGGACTGTCACAGAGTTTAGGAAAAGAGCGGGGGGGGGGGGGGAGCATGAGAAGGGAATGAACTAGCTTTTTCACATTAGAATAGACAAAAAGTAGAATTTGTCACTAGTCTGATGTACAGGAGCTGCATTTGCTACCTTTACCTTTCTGGTAAGCATGCTGAAATTTTACCTCTCAGCAGTTGGGGAATTTCATGGATTATTTGTTAAAAAACATTTGCCTGTGTAAAAGCCTAATAGACTTGTACATGGTACAGGACACTTAGGCGGGTTACAGACCGCCGAAAAGTAGCACTCTGCCGCCGGTGCCGCCGGTTGCTGTGTCCAGGAACTGCAGCAGCCAAACCGCATGGTTCCCGGACGCAGTGAAGAAGAAGCGCCGAAATGGCGCTTCTTCTTGCACCCCGGATGGGATGCCATGAGGCGCTACTCGTGCACTCACGGCATCACATCCGGGGCATGACGTGTGGACACTATGCGTCCGATACATCAAAGTGGCGGCACCCATGTGTATAGGGCGCCACCATCATTACACCCCCGTCATGTGCTAGGGGTGAGGCCGGTATGGACGCTAGGTCCTCGGCCAACCCCTAGCACATGACGGGGGCGCCGCAAAGGCCCGTTTGTAACGGGCCATAGATACATAGCTTGAGTTTACACCAGTTGAGTATTGGTGCACCTGTGCTTTTTATACTGTTGATAGGTAGGTACAGTATCTGGTGCAAATGATGTGCTCTTAACTATTATACTGTGTCTTGACAGGTATTTTGATAGGTATTTCTATAGTCCAAAACACACTGCAGAAATAATCCAGTTTGAGACCAATTTAACTGCCCTGGCATAGTCCTCAGGAATTGTAGTTTATCATGGCACCAGAGCTTTCTGTCAGGGAAGGCTAAATGTCTCACAAAACTACAGTTCCCACAATTTCCCACTATTAAACCAATGCAGTTAAAGTGGTCTCAAGTTGGATTATTTCTGCAGTGTGTTTTGAACCCATGTTTCATGGAAACATAAGAATCTACCTTAGAACAAGTCACACCTAGGTAAGTAATTGTCTACTCTGAATAGCAGAGTACATACTATTGAGTAATAGTATCTCGATATTCATTTTCTGAAGTCAGAGACTGAAGACAGGACCCTCAACATTTAAAAGCTATCTTTTAACACCAAGCTATAGGCCCTCTCCTGTTCCTTTCATTCATTCATTCATTCATTGGAAGAAATATATCTGCCCCCCCCATTTTATCTTCTTTTGTCCCTTGAGTCTATATTTCTAAATACCTATCCCCTCTTATGGGAACCAGCACAATGCAGTGGTTTGCATTTTGGACTATAACCCTATAGACCAGGGTTCAATTTCCCATTTAACCATGGAAACCTTTGGTATGTCATATTCTCTCCACCTGAGAAGAAGATAAAGTCTAACCCTTCTGAACAAGAAAACCCCATGATAGGGTTGCCTTAGGGACACTGTAGGTCAGAAACAACAGTGTAGTTCTATATGCAAAACTACACTACACTATCCATGCAGAACTGTGGCCAGTGTATGGTATTTGGGATTCAGACCCACAACTCTGTGTTTTATTCAGTTTGACTTTCTGTAATTTCATCCAGCTTTGTGTTAGACTTTGCAGTTCAAGATCACTAATGCTCTGTCCACATGGATCTTTTTAGGCACTTGACCTTATCACTGACATAAATGTCCATGTTGCTTAGGTACATAGTGGTCCTCAACCATCAACATAGCTTGTAGGAAGCATTATGTGACATAGGGCCCCCAAGGAAAATGTTCTATATTAGGCAAAGGAATATCTAGAAGGCAAAATACACTTGCTTTACTCAATTAGACTCTCTGTACAGTGTGCCCGCATTATATGCGGGCACGCTTTACACGGTCTTGAGCATATGCGCTCAAGCCGCGGGGCGCGCACAGGGTGTGCGGGGGCGGCACGTCTCATTCAAATGAATGGGCTGTGTGCCCGTTGCACCCTGCGCGCTGCCGCACCACCACACCACCGTGCACAAGCCCCATTGTTTCCAATGGGACTCAAGCATAGGCGGAAATCACCTTACGCGGTGGGGTCCGGAATGGATCCCCACGTAAGGCAAGGGCAGACTGTACTACCAAGAATATGCTAATGCATCAGATTAGATACCCATGGCAAAGGAGGGGAGGAAACTCTTTGGCTCTCCATTAAACCACAGTTTACTGTGTGCCTCACCATTAAATATGCTGGTTAGGGCTACTGGGAGGTGAAGTTCAAAAGCAGCTTGAGACCTACACCTGATAAATAGATATGTCTTTAGTCCTGTCCAAAGATTAAAAAGGAGGCTTCTGGGCATTGTTGTTGCTGTTGTTGCCATGCCTTCAAGTCATTTCTGACTTATGGTGACCCAGCCTAAGGTAACCATATCATGGGGTTTTCTTGGCAAATTTCTTAAGAGGTGGTTTAACACTGACATCCTCTGATTATAATAATAATAATATGTTTTATTTATATACCACTATTCCAAAGATCATAGCGGTGAACAGCAAGTAAGCTAATTAGCAAGTAAGCTAATTTGCCCCCAACAGTCTGGGTAGTAATTTTAGCGACCTCGGAAGGATGCAAGCCTGAGTCGAGCTTGGGCCCTTTTGCTGGTCTTGAACTCGCAACCTTGTGGTTTTGAGTGAATGGCTGCAGTACAGGCATTTAACCACTGCGCCACCAGGGCTCCTTATGAGAGAAAATGACTTACTCAAAGTCACACAGTGGGGTTCCATGGTTGACCAGGGCCTCACTAGCTGCAGCTCCCAAAATCCTTCCACATTTTCTCTAACTGTCCTAACTTCACAAGGACAGTCACAATTAATCCTCTATTGTCCCACTTTTTCAGCTGCTTTTAAAAGTTCCAGTTTCACTCTCTCCCCCCACTTTGCTCCTTTGTTCTTAGCTTACTTCAGCTGCTGCAAACAGAGTTCAAAATTCAAAGCAGAGAGGACTAGAATGGGCAGAATCTTGCTCTACTCCATTGTTTTGGACAAAAGCAAACTGCTGCAGCCACTTCTAGCTTTTGTGTTCTTACTTATTTAGTCATCTTAACCATAGGCTGGTGTTGCTTGACCAGATGTGTTCCAGTTTTCATCTGTGAAATGTTGGATGGTACACTTCAACCAACATGGCCAGTAACATTTCTAATCTCTGGGTGCCTTCTTCTTTGTCATCAGCATTATTTTAATTATCCTCCACTGTATAGGGGAGTTAGTGGAAACACTCAAAACTGAACTCAGGAAAGAACCTTTCAGAGAGCTAAGAAACTGCTTCAAGTGTCCAAGACCTGAAAACTGGATAATGTAAGACCCACATTCACAAAGGAGAGAGTGTAAAATGCCTCTACCTGACAGTACACGGAACAAAGGTTAGCCCTTTTATGTGACTAGACAGAAGCAGACCAGTCAAGGGTTAAAATCATCAAAGTCTGTACACCTCTTTATGACTGCAAAAACAGTACAAAGCAAAGGAGGAGCAGAAGAAACAAAGGCTTCAAGGTGTCAGCAAAATAATAAAGTAGCAACAAGCAAATGAGAGGGGGGATCAAAGATTCCCAGCCTACAGAATGGCTCAGAAGCACAAGGACAGGCTTTGCTCAGCCCATAGAATCACACTTGAAAAAGTTCCCTTTGATGATTGCAGAGGGGGGGAAAAACAACAGCAGCAGAATTTGAAGAGACATTTTACCCTCTCAAAACCACTTCCTTGGGAGAAAGACTGAGCTACATAGAGCAGTCAAAAGGCTCTGGCTTTTTAAGCAAATTATCCGCATTGATTTTCTTCCCTTGCTTCCTGCCTAAGCAGCAGTTTTTTTCCACAGCTGTTTGGCTGTAGGATGTCACGTACTGTATTTTATTTTGTTTTTCTGAGTTTTGGAAGGAAAGAGAAGAGGAACTGGGCTAAGATACCCAGAACTATAAAGATACAAGAATCATTAGGCTTTCACAGTTCCAAGTCAGGGGCCAGAGGTCCATTTTGTTTCTTCTATGGCGCATCTGCCTGGTTTTTAATCTTTATAGCTGTCTTCTTAATATATGACAAATACTTAGGACATGTATGGGGTTAGAGAGGGACAGTCTCCTGAAGGATATTACATTAATTTTCTCCTTTTAAAAAAAAGGCCTAGCTCATAGTCATGTTGTTCAAACAGGGTGAAAACTGAGGAGGACTCCTGTAATTTTAACAGTCATGTAGAAAAGTGAATTTCAGTAAGGTGCTGTTTGTCATGCAACCAGGTAATAAGCCCAGCTCTTCCATATGCTTAGTGTAATGTATCCTCTCCCCCCTTCTTTCCTTCTAATGTGAACTACATCTTTGTTCCATCCTTGTTCCTTGTTCCAGTGTGATCATAATTTAAAAATTCATAGTTTCAGGGATTAGGCATATTACTTCACTTTCAACAGAAATGTTCTTCTACTAGCAGAACCCTTTTCTACTAGATGATTTCAGACATATGAAAACAGACCAACCTGCCAGCAGAACTCTTTTTGCCAGCTAATATCTGTTGGCATAAGATGCAAAATCAGGATTAGAGTGATGGAGAAGGCAAGGGACACCAGATCCAGACAAAATCTAGGCCAGCACCACAGCCACAACTATAGTACAAAGTTAGTCCGGTATAAGGTAGCTCTATGTAATTTCCAGCACCACTGACCTAGTGGAAAGGGTCTGGATTCACCACAGATTCAGCTAGTCTAGTATTGGCTAACTAGCGCATGGTTGTCTTGTCCAGTTAGAATAGTGCTTTCAAGGCTAGCATACAAGACATTTTCCCATGACATTTAATTCTTCAAATATAAATGTGCATAGCACTTCAACCTGTGGCAACCTGCAGGTGACACTGACACTTTATCTTCAGCAAATGAAAATCTTTTCCCCTTTATTCTTCAAGACAATGTTAAAAACACAACAGAGAAGTCCACACACACCCATGAACTGGGAACTCTAGTCATAATGTTTTCATGCCTGAATCATTTTTAAAAAGAGTTTGTCTGATGGAATACACAGAAAAAAATAGTTAAATGTCTGTCCTGCAGAGGTTGTACGAGAAAGACACATTGGAATCTTGGAATCAGTTGCACAATTGTTTGGATTGTGGTTAGGCTCCATTAAATAGATACAGATTTTAATGATAGTAAGAGAAGTAGTGGTAGTAGTAGTGGGGAAAATAACTTGTCAGGCTCTTTCATTTCTTGACTTTCTTCCTATTTTATCATGTGTACAGAGATAGGCCAAGAACAGGGCTGTCAATGGGCCAGGAAAAACAAACCGAAACACAAAACATCCTGGCTGGTATCTGTCTCTTTAACAGAGGTTTAAACTGCAGAAATTAGCCAATGAAGCTGGCCATGGTCAAACGCTGTCACCTGCCAATTGCTGTAGATCAAACTACTGTGAAAGGCACAGCTCCAGTGGCTGGATGAAAAATTGGCAACCCCAGCCAAGAGTAGGCTATTTATCTTTCATAATCTTCTAGTGCTTCCCCCACCTCCACCACTCTGAAAGTAAAGCTGAGACAACAGAAAAGAGAGGGAGATCTGGCAGAAGCAATGCAGTACAGTGGTGGGAAACATCCCCCTCTCACTCCTCCCTCCACTCACCCACAGCCCACTCATTTTATCTTTCATTTGTCAATATTGCCCTCCAACTGATGGAGTCTTCACTCCCCTGCTTCCTCTTTTCTCCTTCTTCACCACAGTCCACCCACACATACAGAGAGATTTTGCCCTCTGAACTGAGGCAATGATCCATTCCCTGTGATTAAATTAGCGTAAGTAATAAGATATCATAGAACTGATTGATTTCCCCAGCAATGGTTATTAACCAGCTCAATTCAGAGGCAAGTAGGGCCATTATTCTAAACATTGATTCGAGAACAGCTGCAGGAGAGCTTTCAAATGCCATGAAGAGCCAGAACACAAACCTCTACAGAAGCCATAAGTAAAAAATGGCCTTGCTGTTTCTGTAGGAACTTCCTTTGAAAAAGAATACCCTCTGATACTTCCTCACCTTCTAATGAAAGACTTTGGGCCAGCATTCACTGTTAAAACATGAGACATACACAACCTGAGCCCTTTGTATGTATAACTACATATTAATAACCTATATACATTCAGTTGGTTATCCAATCTTCTGGCCAATTCCATATCAAACTGACAGAGCCTATACATACTTGAATCCCTCAACTCAATATATAGAATTTGGCATTGTGGGCACCATATACAATCTTGAAATCCACACACAATGTTTTTATTGAATGTGTGAAAACGATTAAAGTGTGTGTATGGAGGGGGCTAGTCAGAAAGACCCAAGATGTATGTAGCTTACAGTCTATCTGCCAAAGGAAAAATAAGCCTTTTTGTAATGAAATGCCATCCCAAAACCAGTTTTCTTGAAGGAAAAATGCACACTTGAAAAAGAGTGAGGGGAAGGAGGATAGAAACAAGCATACATTCAAATAATTAGAAACTCTAATACATTTCCCAACCTCTACATTTGTAGCTCCATCAGCTGTCGTCCCTTTCCCTTCTAATATCATTCTCCTTTTGTTTCTCCTCCCTATTCCGGAATTCTAAATGAAATGCATTATGCTTTAAAGAATCTTTGAAAGTATGTGCATGCCTATGGGACTTTTTCAAGTCACTTATTTGTCTGAATGCCATTGATTTTCTTCCTAATTGATATTCACTATGCTAATTTCCCTCACAAATCTCACACACTATTGATCAAAAAGTAATAAACTCTCCAGCAAACAAAACAAGCATTATTGCAATGTTGGGAAAACATCATTTAATATCAATACCATATTTACAATTATCTTTAACCCAAATTTCACCTGTGATGCAATGCATAATCAGAACCAGAGTACCACAGTCATAAACATTTGGTGCAGAGAGTTTTAAAAATATATCCTGGATTATTTGACATTTACAAAAAGAAAGTCTGAATTAAAACAAATGCAAGGATTACTTTGTGAAATACAGGCCATGATCCTATGGCCTATATTACATTTTACAATTATAAACCTCATATTTGATTCCCTCATCTCTTTTTGAGCTTTATAATAATAATATGAAGGACAGAGGATCAATTAGAATGATATATCTAGAGGACTATGGAATCAAAGTATTTCTTGATGCTTTCTGGTGCCTGGTGGCTCTTTGGGATTTTTGTTTGACCTCGTGTATTTGCTTTGTACAGTGGAGAAATTATCCAAGCAGTTAACACAATCACTTAAAGCACCCAGTAAAACAAAAAAAAATTCTTGTTGTTCAAGGGAGACAAAGCAAGTAGGATGGAGGCTACTGCACTTCTGTGTGTTGGGATTGAAGAGTTGAAATGGGTCTATCCAAACCATAAATACAACCTGTTTAATGCTTATTCTATGGCAACCAAAGGCAGCAACATTTCTCATGAGTGCTCATAGCCTGTGATGTCTGGGCTCTTAAAATGGTGAGGATTATTTATTGGCTAGGGGGTGTTCCCATTTGCCTATAAAGCAGATCATGATGCGAATTTAGGGGGTATTGTTTCCACTCAAGCCCTAATTAGATCTGCATTGTCCCTGAATCGTTCCCATAGAGATTCGAATCTGAATCGGATTATCTCAAATAATTCGAATTATATGCCTATAAACCAGTTTAAAAAAACAGTAGGTTTTAAAGTGAATTATTTTTGCTCCCGGGGTCTGATTCATGGTATCTGAATGGGAACGACAATGGTGTCTGATTCGGGAACCAGGAGATGGGAGGAGCAGCACTCTAGGGGCTGGCCTGGGGGTGTCACCCTCTTTGTTCTCTTTCTGCATCGCCAGCACCATTTTCTTCAATTCGCATAGCCTTTCCCCCAGTGGATTGCAACCTCCCCTCTGCTCCTCATTCATAGACCGATGTGTGAGGAGAGCCATTGAACACCATTTTAAACTATTATTTTTTTCTTTTTTTGCCTCTGCCTGAGCAGTAGATGGGCTTTGCAGTACATGCCTGCTTGATCGCCCCCCAGACAGCTCAGGGAGCAATGGGGGAGGCAAAGAGATTTGGGGGAATGGAGGCTCCTTCCAGAGGAACTATGGGAAGACACAGGAGAGCCTGGACGCCCAGGGATCTGAGGGGGGGATCAAGCTTTCTCTTCTCTCTTCCCCAAACAGTCTCTCCCCACTGAACCCCGCTGCCTTCTTCTCCTTGATCCGATTTACCAAGCCTGAGCTTTGGATGCATAGTCTCTACCCACTGAATCCCACT